>NW_009930707.1:5208-89296 GCF_000696875.1 Nestor notabilis
GGAGAAACACGGGGAGGTGATGGGAGCATCAATGCGAGCAAGGCCAGATTCCATCCTACTTTTTCATGGAAACAGGAACATTTTTTCCATGCCTGCTCAGGGAAGTCCTTCTTCTGCGTGCACAGAGCAAGCAGGGTGTGCTGGCTCTGCCTCTGCAGAGGCTGGACGCTCCTGGAAGAGAATGTGGCCAGCTTGGTAACGACTTGGGCCTGATGGTATCTTGGCACAACAGCGGAGGAAGTGAAATATATGATGTGTTACTAGCCTGAACTGATGTGATTTGATTCTGCAATATAATCCTTTTTGTTTTCTGGCTGGCTTCTATAGCTGTGTAAAAATGGTTACTTAAAAACCCAACTAAGTATGAAGTGTACTCACTGCAAATCTCAGCGAGGAAGGGAAATCCAAATGTTTTGAGTTTAACTATTAAACATAGTTTCCAGCTAGTGTGCTTAGAATTTGAAATTAAACAAATGAAAGAAACATGTTTCAATGGTTTTATGTAGGCAATAATGTCATTAACAGGAAATAAAGAAATTGGGCTTTGCAGCTGCAAGCATGGAATTTAACCCTTCCTATGCAGCAGGGTGCTTGCTTGGCTGGCACAGTGCATCTGACCCCTGCCTGCTACAGGGCATCCCACACATAAAGCAGGACCCTGAATATCCTGATCCACACAGCCCTGAAAGGACGATGATAATGGAAAAAGCAGGAGGAGAGATAACACGAGTGAACAGGCTTTCCCAGCTAGTGGAAAACTTTTGGATCTCAAAGTCAAATAAAACTTTTCACATCCAGGGGATAAAAAAACCCCAAACCCTTCATGCACAGTTATTTTTAGGTGCACTGTCAAAGTTGAATACCCTAAAATTATACCTGTTTTGGTTTGTTTCTGCCTGTCCATTCAATTCTCAGTATCAAGGGGGATAGTGAAGGGTATGAGGTTCCAGCCCTCATGGTGCTGTCAGGAGCAGGATGATGCCTCCACTCTGCTTCTCACAAGCTGGACAAGTACTGAGGCCGTAAAAAAACCCATTAAGTATATTCTTATATATATATTAACGATGCCTGTATTTCCAGGTGTGAAATACAGCCTGGAGAGAGGAGACTTTGCATGGAGAAAGCCTCATCCCCACATCGCCCACTGAGTCCTCAGGTGCAGACCTTCTCCCTCTCTTCCCCAAAATGGCTTTTTTTCCTCCCTCTGCAAACAAATCTAACTTGGGTCTCCTGTTACCTTGAGAGCATATTCCTGGCCCTTCACATCACCACTGACAACTCCCTCCCTCCTTTTTCATGACATTTACAGTTGTCAAGGTGAACATTCCCCCTGGTCCTCCTGCTCCTCCAAAAGCCCCTCCAGTTCTTGGGGTTGCACAAGATGTAAGCCATCCCTGTGAGGGCCCTCTAGGGAATGAACCAGTTCCTAGCTTGCTATTATTACACTGGAAAAGGTAAGTACGTTCCTTCCCACATGTCCCATGTCCCCCTCCAAGATCTAATAGAACATGCAGATCAGGTCATCAGTGATAAGGCAGCGGGAGCACTGATGGATGGTGGCCATGGCAGGAAGCACTGAGGAGAGCAGAAGGTTGCTGTCACCTCCAAAATCCCAGCTGCTTCTTGCTGAGGCGAGTCTGGGTTGCAATGAGAACATTTCCACCTGGAAAGAATTGTTCCCATTCCCTGTGGTGGGAACAATTCCACTTATGCTGCAAAGGGCTTTAACATCATCTGGTTCTAACCCCCTGCCATAGGCAAGGACACCTCACACTAGACCAGTTGCTGGTTAAGGATTTTGGGTTTTTGTTTGCATGAAGGGTTTTGCTTGGAAATGGCATTATGGAAATAGAGCTTTGCAACAGTGGAGCTGACTATGATCCCTGTTCCCATGCCTGGTTGGTTAAATTAAATGAGAACATGGCCATAAGCCATGTCTCCCACTGAAGTGAGTTGGGGATGATGGTCATCTCCAAGAAAACAGGGCACCTCCTACTCCACGCTCCCACCAGGCATGAAGGATGCTCTGGTGGGATGCCCGTCACTGGGATGGCACAGCATGGCCAGCAGCAGGCACAAACAGGCACCAGAAGCAGCAGTTTCTGAGCACATTTTGTGCAGATCCAGATCTGCAGGTCAGAGCTTGCCTCAGGCATTTGGAACATATGTTTTAGTGCTGGGTCCCATTTACCTGCCCCGTCTGTGCAACTGATAATAGACTCATTAAAAGCACAACAGAAGTGCTGAAATAACTGCTTATTATTCTAGCCATAACTTTAGACAATAACATAAATTCCATAGATATAACCAATATACCATTGTCCTTTCATTACACAGGCACATACCTAACATGCAAACAGAGAGAACAGCTTATACTAAATCGATTTCAGTTCATAAAGAATGTAATATCAGTGCGGGCTAAAGCTGAAGTTAATAGTTAAAAGTATGCAGTTTCCACAAGCTTATACACACGGACATCTGCTATTGAAGTGAACACAGATAATGAGACTCTTACGTGATACACCTGACACCAACAACACTGGAAATGCTGATCTGCCATGCGTGGCTGCAAGTCAAATGACAAAAACCTGTGGGCCAGATACCTGGGGTTAATCAACATCAAGCCCTTGCCTTCAGCGGTTGTAATAAAGCCACCATGCTTCAGGCCCGCTGGTGGTTTGGCTCTGCATTCCCAGGCTGGAGAGTTTGGAGCAAGGGAGGACAACTGGAACAACCCCCTCAGCATCTGGGACACTGTTAAATACCCTGGACCCAAACCCAGCCCTTTGTCCTGGAGTACACTAAAAAATATCCTGCCTAATACTTCTCTCTGCTATTACACAGGAGGAGAGGATGACACCAGTATAGAACCTGATGCACACCACCATAAACCAGTAAGAAATAAAACCCAACGAGTGATTTTTCTTCCTTTTATGACTTTACAGAGGCTGAAGCAGCTGGGGATGTTCTCCCTTACTACTTGAAGGCACACGGAGCCTTGACACCAGCCTCAATTGGCAGCAACCCTTCTGCAGAGGGGCACTGGGATGTGCGGTTTGGGACACCCCCTTCACTGTGAATGTTCCACGCATTAGCTCAGGGAACTCACCCAGTTAAAAATAACCCTCCCCTGCACAAAAAATAGACGAAGAAAAAGGCTATTTATACCCTGGATCAATTCCTGGGGCTGATTCACCGTGCGGCCCCAGGCAGGGTTGTGCTGGGGCAAGGCATGAGGAGCCCCATCGCAAACCCATCCGGGGTGACCATGGGCACAGCCCACTGACACAAGGGGATGACACCCACTGAACTGTAAAACAGCTTGACAGCTACAGGTGACTGTTCTCCTACAGCTGCCAGGGGCTGGAGATGGGAGGGCTCTGGGTGTTCTTGTAATTCTGATTTTAGTCCATGTGTGTTCAGTTTCTAAACGTGTTTTTCATGTTGACCTCGCATGGCTCCGCTCCAGGCTGAGCCAGGGCTGCTCCTTTAGGTGCTGCTCCCACATTCTTGGGTCTAAATGCCTCATACACAGAGAGCAAAAGGGCCAGCTCCAAACACCCAAAGAGAAACAGATGATTAACCAAATAGCTTGATAAAACTCTGGGAGAATTATCCATGCTCATCCACTTCAGCAGGCAAGTTTAAATATGGGTAAAGATACTTGGAATAATATAGATACATTATTTTTTTCCCCCCATGTTGTTTTCTGTTTTGACTTCTTTGGGATCATTCAAAGGGAGGTTCAGGCTTTGATCTTCTCTATTGGCAATATTTTTTTCATCTAGGTTTTTATAGTTTGAGGAGAGATGTTACATGCCTGCAACAGAGACTATCAATATGATGTGGGTCTGAACAAAAAACCTGGTGTCAGGTTCTCCATTTGGAGTGTTACCTCAAGCTTTGAAGTTTGTAATGATTCAAAAGCATCTAGAGCTGCTACAAATGTTAATAAAATTAAAGCCATCTGAAAGTGAGGCTTGCATGTGCCTTTGAAAGTAGGTCTGTGATCAGTTATTACCCTCAATTACCTTGTTGTCCACTCTTTTAGCTCGAGGTTAAACTCTTAACACTTTGCTTTGAAGTGGTTATCCTTTTATCTATGACCGGACTGAGGAATTTAAGGGCAATAATCAATGAGAGCTTCATAAGAATAAAGGGGAGACAAGGCAGGGAAAATAGGTGTGAATGTTCCCTTAACGGCTGGCTGGGGGTTTGGAGGGGCTGGGAGGGACAAGGAGCTCTGACCCGAGCCTTAAAAACACCCCAACAAACAAAAGGAAAATGATAAAAAACAAAGGAAAGAAAGAGGGGAAAAAGGGGGGAACGAAAGAAAGAGAAAAGGAGCCCCAGCAATTTCCAAATCACTGCTAAAAATAAAGCAAAAGCACTAACTCAGGGTGGGGCTGGGCGTGGGGAGAGCACTGGGAGGTGAAGCCCTCATCAAAGGCACAGGACGAGTAATGAGGCACAGAGATACGATGAAAGTATTGGCTTAATCACGGCTTTGATGTCTGCATGGCACCTCACCCTGCTGAGCCCCAGCACCAGCAGGGACCGAGATGGGTCCCCTGCAGTACCCCCCGCCCCAAAGCAAGGGGTCCCTGTGCCAAGCATTGGCACTGGGATACGTGCCATTCCTTCCCAGCCCATGTAGGGTGCCTCAGCATTTGAGCAACCTGCTCTAGTGGAAGGTGTCCCTGCCCGTAGCAGGGGGTTGGAACTGGATGAGATTTAAGGTCCCTTCCAACCCAAACCAGTCTGGGGTTCTATGATCTCTGCCACCCAGAATGTTCCCAAAACCCACCTCAACCACAGGACACAGGAGTCCTTTCTTGGAGGAAGGCAGGCCCAAAGAAAGGACCTAAGGAATGACTTGTCTTGGCCTTGCCTGCTCCCTGTCAGTGAGGCTGCTGGTGACATCCCTCATCGCACCCTATGAGGACTCCGGTGTGTGATCCAGCACTACCCCCATGCAAAGCATCCAGCCTCCCTCCACTTTCACTCTGTCAGGGTTAAAAATCACTGTAATACTCCCGGCCAATTTCTTTTTTATTATTATTTCTTTTCTAATCCGAGGTGCCTAAAGCAAGGTGTTGAAACGCATGTTGAGCACGCCGAGCTTGGCAGGGGATCAAGTCCAAAGGGCCTGGGCTTTCTGAAGTCCTGAGCACAAGCTCCACCACCAGCGAGCGAGAGCTGCGTGTGCTCAGCATCTCCGAAAATCACCGCGCGCCGCTTTGATGCGGTGCCAACGTTTGGATCTGCGTGTCTAATTTAGGGTGCTTGGGTTGGAAAATGTTGACAATTATTGTTACTCTAAAATTAAATCAGTGCTTAATTATCGAAATTGATGGTAACTCGGAGTGGCGTTTTCAAAAGAGCCTAAGGGAGTCAGAAGGAGGTTTTTCAAAGGCAGTTTGAAGTCTCAAGGCCACATCCACCTCCTTGTACCTGCAGTTTCTTACCAACTGCTCCTGCTTCGGCACCATATAAGTGGTGCTGAGGTCTCTTTACCAAGAAGGTACAAGGTGGACCTGAAACCGTGAGCACAGACTGAAGTCTCCAGCCCTCCAAACGCACTTGGCTAATTCACAGTGAAAAATCAATTGGCTTTGGGTGACTAATTCTCCTATAATCCTTTAGATAATCCCAGCTTTAGGCTTTCAGATACTGATAAAAAAAAAAACTAACACCAAACCCAAAACACAATACAAGAAATTTGTGCAAACAGAATAGAAAACAAACATATATTGCATATAACTTTCAGATACTCCGGACTTAGTATGAAATAGGTTGAGGACAATACAATAAAACATTGCTCAAGAGAGAGTAAAGGCACCGAGACTGTGAAGCCCGAGGCTGAGAACACTGTTTCGTAATTAAGGTAGCCTCCAGACAACAATTGTCATACGCAGGCATTGCTCAAGGACCCAACCATTATTGCTTGCATTATAACTTTTTAGGAGAGGATCTGTTCCTGGCTTGGCTCCACCTTCACCTAAAGCTCCCACTGGCCCCAGTCACTAACGAGAAGGTGTTGATTGAGAAACGCTAATGACAGGCTCTGCGGGATGCAAAGGAGCGCACCCGCGGGAGCCTTGCCCTGCGAGGGGTGGCCGTGGAGTGGGCTGGCACTGTGGGACCACACCAGGAGGCCTGGTGAAAGAGGTGACACCATTTGGGGACATCAAATGCCATGTCTATGATGGAGAAACCTCCGAGTGTAGCTCAGCGAGACGTGGGGTGCTGAGGCTTGCGGAGAAAGGGAGGGCATGGTTGGATGCTGAGGCACCCAGGAGGATGCTCATGCTGCTGCAGCCTGGACCAGGTGGTTGTTTGCTGGTTAAACGGGGTCCTGCTGGTCTTTGTGCATCAAATCAGTTGGAAAAGGACTGGCAGGAAGGGATTTCTATAAAAAAAACCTAAAAATAATCTAAGTTGACTTAAAAAAAATCCTGATAAACCTTATACTGCAGCTGAACAGCTGCTTTTATCTACAATACAAATGGGAGCTGTAGTTTGTGTCCCACACTCTGCTGTTCCAGAGACTTAGATGCATCTCCTGCGAAAGGCTGGTCTTCGTGCTTGGACAGGAGCACGTAGGGGAGCAAAGGAGCACACATGTGGCTGGGTAATGGCAGCGTCAGGCATCCTTATGGATGGCATCTGCTATGGATCACCGCTGCATTTCAGGATTTGCATTCTGGGTTTGGGGTAAAATTGGCCCTGGAGCTTCAGCTTTGCCATGGAGAAGGAAAACATGAGTTAGAAACTCTTCTCTCTTCATAAAAAAACAGATTTCCCACCAAAATCCAAATTTGACTGAAAACTGTCAGTTGGTTGGAATCACACCATCTGATCCTCAGTGAATCCGATTGGAATCACAGGATTAACTCCCAGCACCTGATGTTACACTGGGCATGACCATGCCTGTCTATGCTTAACTGCTGACCTATCTTCATCATCCCAGTAATTAATACGCTGAGGCAAAGTCATGTTCCAACACGGCCTTATTTTCTAGTGAAGACAAGTGCCAGGAAGGATTAGAAACAAATGGGAACACCCCGAGATGGCTTCCTCATACACAAAGCCACCATGGGCCATTGCTCCTCCACCTCCAGAGCCCTTCATGCACAAACCCACGAGGACTAAAGGGAATCTTGTCCTGGCTGATTCCTGGCAAAGCAGAAATCCCAAACTGTGGCTGAGCCACTCGCTCCTGCTCCAACTGCTCTGATGTTTGGCCAATTATCAGCACCTGGATACTCAGGCAAAGGGAGGTAATGAAGGAAGAAAGGAACACTTTCAAGTTCTTGTTGTGCTCCTGTAATAACACTGCTAGTCAGCCTGCCTGGAGTCAGTCAGGGCACAGCCCGGCTCTTAGGAGCCTTCTTGGCTGCTGCAAATCCCAGCGGCTGTGTCATGGGGAACATGGGTTCATTCCATGGAAGGCTGAGCCCCGTCCCATAGGATGGGGCTGGCTGCAGCGACATACCCTCTTGCACTATGATTATTACTTTATTTTCCCCCTCAAGCTCATTGTATCAAAGAACAGAGTCAAATACTATAGAGAAGATCACAGCCCAGGGGGCTGCGACTGACCTGGGCAAAGGCTGCACCGGTGCCTGCACCCCAAGAGCTGCTTGGGTGGACAAGCCCAATCTCAGCTCCTCCCCCAGACCCAGACAAACCTTGCAGGGAGAGGACCAGCTTCCTTAATCCTTGAGAAAGGGACAAAAAAGCGCCTCCAAAATGTGCCACCACTTACTCAGAGGAGCCTCAGGTCCTCTCTCCATCCCTGCCCCATCACACCTCCATGAAGGGGGGGCTCAGTGTAGCAATATTTTCCCACAGCCAGACAGGAGTCATGGGCTAATGAAGATCAATCAGGTTCTTTTAAAACTTAAATCTCCCCCACCCAAGATAAATGGTCCTCTCTGGACCCACTCCTCCTCCAGCACTTTCCCCTATACAAGATTTTTCCCCATGCATCAGATTTGAGACAGAGAAGGCAGATAATAAGAGAGAGCAACTCCTCTCCCCGTGATTTACCCCTTCCTCTAATGTATTGTCACAAAAGTCCCCCCAAGGACACCGAACCATGCGAGTACTGGGGCAGACTGGTCCTATTGCAACTTCTCCTCACTCTGACACCCACAACCACCGTGTAAAACAAATCTCCCATCTTTATGGAGTATCAGGCAGAAGCTCTTCCCTGTGAGGGTGCTGAGGCGCTGGCACAAGGTGCCTAGCAAAGCTGTGGCTGCCCCATCCCTGGCAGTGTTCAAGGCCAGGCTGGACACAGGGGCTTGGAGCAACCTGCTCTAGTGGAAGGTGTCCCTGCCGAAAAAAACCTGGATGAGCTCTAAGGTCCCTTCCAACCCAAACCAGTCTGGGATTCTATCTCAGGTGTCCCTTGCCTTTGAAAGAGCAGGGGGTGATCCCAAGCTCCTGCCAAACATCTTCCTCTCCCAAGGGCAGCCAGGACTGGGTGAAACCTTGCTGGGTCCCCCCCTCACATGGCAGAGGGGAGGAGAGACGCAGCCGCCCTTCACGAGGCCGCGGTGAGGTTTTGTGACTCCAAAGAGTTGGCAAATCCCCGGATAAAAGGGAAAATATGTTCATAATAAATAACACTGAAGTAACACATTGCGAAATATTTACTCCCTCGGAAAGGCGGCTGTTTGCTTTCAGTGGAGCTGCTATCTGATCCTCTGCCAAACGGCACCGGGCGCCTGTAAAAGATACTTCTCTGTGGTTGGTGAGGGAAAACCAGGTGCCCAGAAGAGCAATGACTGCGTGTGCAGGGACACACGTGTGCAGGGGGAGACGTGCACAGTGTCTTGGGGGTCTTGCAAGCCCCCCTAAAGCTTCTGCAGAGGAGAGACACCGCGAGCTGAAACTCTGATTTTAATACAACTAATGATATGTCAGTGTAGAGACTGGGGGAAGGAGAAGAGAGGGGGGAGAAGAAAGAGGTGTTGATAAAATACTTGTTAGAAAGAAAATTGGATTAGTGGTGCCATTCTGGCCATGAAGTTCTTTGAGCTAGAGAAAAGAAAATAATAATCTTGTTCCTTTTCTCCCCCCTCTCCCCAGAGCCCACAGAAGGCCTCACAGCCAAAACATCAGCCCTTCTAATCTTATTTTCTTTCTTCTAGCATGTATTTTATTAACCCCTTTTCTCATTTAACTGCTATGAATAGCTCAGTGGGTAACATCCTTCTTAGAAAGTGAAAACCTCCTTGGAGATGCGGTGCAAGAGGAGAAATGCAGACAAACTTCCAGCTCCCGCGCTCAGAAGAAAAGCCCCCTCTGTAATCCTGTCTGGTGAATCCCAACATTGTATCCCAAGGTAGCCGCCAGTTCCAGGTCCCCTCTTTGGAGCAGGGAATTCATCTGCTAGGAGATTGTTCCCGGCTCTGTAACTCCATGGACATGGAGCAGAGATTGGAAAATAAAGAGACACCCATCCTTCCTGCTGGGAAAGTGTATGTATATATATAGCACTGCAAGATGAAGTTGGGCACTCTGAATTACCTTTCTTTTACAGCTATCAGTGACATCCAATGAAATCCCCAGTGTGGGCTGGGGTGCTCAAAGTGATACCCGATTTGTCCTCTTATACCATGGCAGGATTTTGTGCCTCATAAAATATGCTCAAACTGGGATCTCTGAAAGCTCAGGGGACATTTTTCCCTCTGCACAACAGTGATATAAACGTGGCTAAAAGGAAAAACCCAACTACTTAATCCTCAAATCCAAAGGACATAGCCCTGCACTGCTGTCACTGAGAACAGAGATTTGGCCTCACCAAAAAGAAAATACCAGCTCCACCAAGCTTGGCTGTTGCCTCCTTCCCTGTGAGCAGCAAACCTTCCTGGGAGAGCCATGGGAGCAGGATCCAGCCCCGTGCGATATTTGTGTGTTATTTTCCTTGACAGCTGTGGTGCATAGTGGTAAGTGCATGTTTAATTCATTCACAATTTATGGTGTAATGAGAACAATGAATGTGTCTGAGGGAATAATTGCTTCACGGCGGGGATGCTGGAGAGTTCAAGTTGGTTGGCACCTGGACTTTGAATCGGGGCTGGCAGGGATTGGCTCCGCCAGCCCCACAATAGAAGGGATAACAAAGCTGATGGGGATGGGGAGGGGGTTCAAAGTCGCCCTGCGCCGCCCGGGAGAGCTGCGAGAGCCTTTGCTGGGACAGCAGTGGCTGGATCCGAGCCCTGTTTGACCCGTCTGGCCCCATTTACTGGGCACCCCGTGAGGGTGGCTGATGTGGTAGCTGGCTTTTCCCATCTACATTTCCAAGCAAGTTTTGCTGTGCAGCAAATCCATGCCCCTTGAAAATCAATGCCTTTCCCCTCCTCATCTTCCTCTAAGACCCCTTCTCTGCCTGGTCCTGGCCACGTCTACTAAACCCCTCCTTTTGTTGGGGGTGCAGAGAGGGGGTTGACCCTTTCCAGTGTCCTCAGCAGCCACATGGAGTTTCGGAGGCCTCAGAGGTCAAGAGCATCCATATGGAGGGCCCAGGAGCTCCGAGCGTCTCCCAGCTGTCCCCACGGCAGCTGTGCTTGCAGCCCCCGAACAAAGCTCATTAGGGGGCTCGTTAGGATGCTCGGGGGCTGCTCTGTGCTGTCCTGGAGGAGCCCTGAAATCAAACCACCTCAAGAAGACTGCAGCAAGAAGAAGGCATCGTGCTTGGCTCCGTGTGCCAATGTCTGATTATTCATCAGGCTCGGAGCAGATAAATGGTGTTATCTGTCACGGGCTCTTTCCTGCAGCGGCTGAGCGGGGCCAGATTTAGAGTTGACAATAAAGAGATGCCGACAAAGGGTTGCTCAAGCCTTGGCCCATGCAGAGTGAGATCTGCTGCAGCCCTCTCAGCAGCTCCTGCCTCTTGGCACCAAGCGGAAGAACGGATATGATTTCTCAAACAGACATGTCAAAGCACGAGCAACAAATCTTCCATGCCACAAATCCACCCCGAGGAGATCATCTATCAAGATGGGGCTCTTGGACCCTGCATCACATGTCTGAAGGAAACAGGCTTGTAAAGTGCTGCGAGCCTCTTGGATAGAAGGTGCCATGTAACCACAGAGGCTGTTGTTAATTATTACACCATTATATTGGGGAGCTATAGACCATCAGCACTCAAGCTTTTCCATACATGGACCGCACGGGATGGAGCTGGGTCCCCCTCTTCCTTCTCCATATGGGAAAGCTCTGCACTGGGGATGGGCTTGCCTTGGACATCTTTCACAGATGCTGAGCCGAGAGCCCTGTTCCACATTAACCCCCATGCAGGGCTCTATGAAATGTTTTGAACACATATGTAACACTTGGTAGTAAATAGAGCCTGCTTTTAGCTGGGGCAACATCTGGGTATGAGCAGATGTGGGCTGAGCTGACAAGCAAACCACTGTAGGGCATTCCTTAGGGACTGAAGGCATTTTTCTAAGTGTTTAAATGGTTTAGGTGCATAAATTCAAAGCTGTCACTTGACTTAGGAACCTAATTCAGATTGAAAAGATCAAGACTTTAGGCTCTTGTGTCCCCTTGAAAATATTCCATCTGTCTACTCGATGGGAATAGCCAGTTCGGAGTGGGAGATAGACTATAGGTGCAGACAGAAACATGAATTTGTAGTCCTGACAGAGAACCGTGTTTTATCCCATCTTGTCTGAGGTTAAACACAATGTTCTGTCAAGCCACATACAGAGGAAAACATGGTTTGGCAGCGGTGTCTTGCATAACCACGGCTGAACATGGCATTACCTCCGCACACGATTTGCATCGCGGGGAGCGGCTGCCAGGTTTACTTTCATCTATGCCTCAGGAACATCGAGGAAGCAGCGTTGCTGTAAATACATCAGCCCTTACGTCCTCCCTGCAATGCTCTGTCTCATCACTGTGTTCTCTGGAGCTACAGCTGCTCAGAGTAAACCCTGATACCTCTCTGCCTGGGGAGCATGAATAACAGACACCAAGCGCTTAAAGAGAGACCCCACCAGGATGTGGCCTTCATCTCTCCACGGGCAAGAACAGGTTAAACTCAAAGGCGACTGTAGAGGTAAAATGTGAACTTGGCTGGGGTGTAATGCCTCCTGCCCCTGCTCCATCCCTTCCCAAAGCTCAGCTGTGGCCTGAGCCCCCCAAAAGTCCCATCCCCAAAGGAGGATCCAGACGGACTCCCAAGCTTAATCTCCTCTCTAGTCTTCCAACACCATAGCACAGCCCAGATGACAAATCAGGATACAAATAAAACCATCCATAATTGCACATCGTTAATTACTGAGGCTGTTTGGGTTTCTTGGAGAACATCAGGTTGTGAAGAGTCTCAATCAAAGAGCCCTTAGGGCATTCAAATCAAGGCAAGCATCAAAACCCATAGGTGTTTTGAAAACACAGCTTCAAATACACACTGTGGAGGGGAAAGACTTTAACCTGCCTGCCCAGTAAATAACATGCCCTGGAAGGGCTCCTCACCACAAAGCAAGGGCAAAGGCTGCGACCTCCGGGGTACAAACATCTGCAGGAGCCTCCAGGGACTCCCAGGACAAATAGAGGGTGATTTCAAGAACCTTTAAGCATAGCCTTCACCCCAACACTGGCAGTAGCCATCACACCACAGGCAAGCAAGGGAGGTGTTTCCTCCACTGTATTTGCTCTGTTGCTCTCCCAAGCCTGGTCTTTTGTGCCCATGCAGCGTAGCTCTGAGCCTGCACTTGCATGGGATGCATTTTACACAATTGTTTTTCACCAGCTTGGAAATAATTAGAAGAAAAGTCAACCTTGTCAATAAAACATGATCAATAATTGCAACCTCTGAACATATTTTTTAGCTAGACCAAACCAATGTATAACATGTAATTATGCTTTTATAGGGATGGAACAGTACTGCAGGCAAGTAAAGTGTGCAAAGAGGGAGTGGAAGCAGCAAAAAGTAGAATTAAAAGCATAATAATCACAAATTTAAAAGAGAAGGTAAATATACACATTATTATTGACCTAAGCCCTGAGCTCAGTTCCAAATGGGATAGAAGACTGGTGCTCAATAAAGACAGATTTAAGAGAACGCATTATAATTAGAATCATAGAATTAATCCTAGTCTATTTAATAATGTCCTGTTGAATTAACTTGGTATTACTTTCATGAGACCTCAGAGAAAATCATGATGATGAGTGAAAGCAGGAAATTACAACCTGTTGCAAGACTGAGGGAACTTGGTCTGTTCTATTAAAAACATTTAATCAGAGGGGATCTGATCACAGTCAATAAGAATGTAGAAGAGGATTCAGTAATATTTGGGTAGTAGTTCCTTTTCTAGTAGAGATGGTTTATTTCAGCCAAACCCACTGTATCTGAAGCAGATAATTAATTCAGGGAAGTTTTAGGAGTGGTGTCCCTGGGCCATTCTCAAGTCCCTCTTGGTCTTTAGATCTCTAAAAAACAAGTTTCTAAGCACCCATGCAGCTATTTCACAGCTTAACACTCACATGAGTATGTGTGCATTTACTTGGAAATGGCTGTCATGTGGAAGAAAGAGAAATAAAGTTGTGCAGATCCAGAGAGATCTGCACACACAGATTAGAAAGGTTCTAGCAGTCAATGAATTGAAAAGTATTATTTCAGTTTAAGCTTAGCATTTCTCACCCTCTTCCTTACAACAACTATGTACTTCGCAGTGACTATCTGGCCAAAACCCAGCATCTTCTGTAACAACAGCACTTGGAGGTAAAGGACTATCAGTCCCTCCTCCACCAAGCACCTCCCATACCATTCTATAGGTTTAATATAACAGGAGCCACCATCTCCAAACACAAAAAACCAAACACATGCACATTGCAGAGGGTCTTTCTCTGCAAAGATAAAACGAGGCAGATCGATACAGTTTAGCACTGCCTGGAGAGAAAATACCAACTCCCACCAGATACATATGAAGGACTATAGTCTATAGTCCTTACAAGATCCATCAGAAATGTTAAATAACTTGATTCCACCAACACACCACAATGCCCTACTGAAACACAAACCCACTCCACACAGAATGCTGCCTCTGCCAGTATAAAACCCCATCAACTTACTGCAGTGTAAGATGTGCTGTTGTCCTTTGCAGACAAGATGCTTGCATGGTCCTTTCTACAGCAAAGCTGGAGATGCTGATGCAGAGGACTGGATGCAGAGCTCATGGAGTGCTGAAGGTAAAGATGTGGTTGGACTCAATGATTTTAAAGATCTTTTCCAACCTAAATAATTCTATATGTAGAATTCAGCTCCTTAGAGAAGGGCTGCCTTGGCTCTGAGGAAGACATGTGAGAGCACAAACCAGCTCAGGTATAAGCTGCGCTAAAGGCAGAAGCTACTCATCAAACCCAGCTGTGGGTCTGAAACCCCCAGAAGGTTTATTAGCACACCCAAGCATGGGGATGGGCCTGGAGTTAAGTGCAGGGTTAAGGTTAAGTGTTTGCACATGTGCTTTATTGAATTAGGGCCAAAGGTTCAGGTGGGATGTGCCCTGCTAGGAGCTGGCTGGTTTGTTCTCCTGCTTTTTGTCTACAATCTGGTAGGTCCTTATTGTTTTGCCTTTGTTCAGATGCTGCCACAAACAGCATTAAAAATGGAAGATGTTTCTCAAATTATTTCAGGTGTCAACCACCTGATTCTGTGTTATTTCTACTTAGACTTGAAATAACACAATACGAGTGTGGATAAATTCACACAACCTGATTGTAGGACTTCCAGAAATGTTCCCATAACCACCTTTAACTGGAGTGCCCACACTGCTCTGTGAGAGGGGGAAAAACCAGCACACCATGAGCGAGGTCACTGACAATTTCAGCTGTAATATTCAGCTCTATTAGAAGCAGCAATTAACAGTAAATGGAGCCGTTGAATGTTTGCTCTGTGCCTGGATGCCCAGTGGCTAAATCTTCTGGTTTCTGGTGCCATAAATGCACTGTGGGCTCCATAGACAAGTGCTTGGGGAAATTCATCCTTTCTGGTGCTCAGAGCACCCTAGAGTAGGCATTTTGCTGCAATACTCAGCTACAGACTATGGAGAGGGGTTTAAATTTCATACAGTGCCAGCCTGGAATGTACAGTATGTTTCAGGTATCTGAATGCCTGAGGGGCTTTCCATTATACCCAGTGTTACCAGACCTGTGCCATGGTGTGCTGCTCCTGCCTCCCTGTGCCAATTCCTCATTCCTTCACTGCCCCACTGTGCTCTCCTCCACCAGGAACCTGGGACAAGTGACATTCCATCTGCTACAGCCCAGGGAAGATGAGGGAGAGGGGAGGAAGGGCTGATTAAAGTCAAAGTTTTCATTCAGAGTTTTCATTATAGATTCAAATCTATACTGAAATTAGTCACCCAATGAGCTCATCCAACAAGGATGAACAAACAAGAAGATGACAAGCAAGTGTCGATAAGTCTCAGAGGATGTAACATCATTCCTGAGCACAATTAAACACAGCCTTAAAAACATCCAGGCTCTGACTGTTCATAAAACCCATATGGAGTCATTAGCCTTCTTAGGTCTCTTTTTCTACCACCCTTAGATGCAGAATGAGAGCCTGACTGTGTAAAAACTTACTGAGATTTAGGTGGGCTCTGAATTTAAACAGAAAGTGCCATTTCTGAGGAATTCCCTTCTAAAAATACTTGTTCTGGAAGTCACCTGTAAGTCCCCAGGCCGCTGCAGACAAACTCCCTCAAGTTAATCGAGTTAACAGCTGAGTCTGTGCTACAGTTAATGGTGGAGGTCTAGATCAGTATTGAGGCTTACCAGGTAGGTGCTACCTCTCAGGAGATACAGATTGTCAGCTAAACCTCATCAAACATGACCTGCACCTTCCAGGAGTTCTCAGCATTGGTCCTCTGTGAAGAGACAAAGGTGGTGTTATCGAATCCTCAATTTCAGCTCAGGATCACTCTGACAGACAGATTTCTTATGGATTCTAGGTCTAGAATTTTAATAAATTCCTTGAAGCCTTTTTGGGCAAAACTGGACAAAGTGAACTTCAGCATTAGTTTGGCTTAAATACGAACACCACAGAATTAGGACCCACAACCTTCTTTTGAAGTGATGGCCAAATCTGCCTGTTACTAAACTTTGATACCAGGTTTCAAATGGGAGAAGAAGGAGATTCACAAAGTATAAATCTGGTGAATAGATGGTATGAAGTTGGAAGTTTGCAACTTAACTGCCCAGCTGAGATAAAGGTATTCCTTTACTTTGCTCGCTCTACAAACACACATTCCCTTGTTTTCAGTCTTAGGCACTCAGACCAAGTCTGATGCATGCGCTGACTTAATACAGGTTCATGGAAGAAAGGCTGCATCAGCAGTGGTCAGGATCAGGGGCTGCAAACAAGCACATGACACAAGGTCTTCACTCTTTTCTGTTCCCATGTTTGCCTGTCAGTAAAGGAGAGATCGTCTTGTGGTAGCAAATGGTAAATAAGTGATACTGTGTCCAGGAGTTTGCCTTATTTACATTATTACAAATGTCAGCTAACATGAAAGGAGCTGCCTAACTCCTATGTCAAAGTGGTACAAGCTGCTCCCAAACGCAGCGCACTCCCTGTCCTCTCACACAAGACACGTTTTTGCAGGATCAGATCCTTATTCAGATCTCTCAATGCTTTTTCACACAAAACGATTTCTAATTTAGGGAGGAAAAATGTTATTGAATTATCTTTTTTTTGGTTTGAGTTGACATCTTCCACTGGCTCCATCAAAGAAGCCACCAGTCCCAGAGCACATCGAACTTTAAGTGGGCTGTAGTTGGCAGACTTCAAATTGATCATGCGTTTTAGCTGCAGTAACTTGCAATTTCTGCACCCTTTGATAGCGTGCTTTAAAGAACAAGTCTTCTTTAATGACAAAGGCTTAAAAGAAATGACCTTTCTGAACAAAATATCAAAGCTTAGAAAAGACAGTTCCTTGGAAAAAAAAGTCTGAATTAAAGTGACCTTGTGTTCTGAAACTTTCTCATACAATATCTGACGCCTTTTCCTTTGTACCCTCCGAACAAGACCAAGTATAATTTAGTAGCGTGGTGCCTCCAGTACATTTTGTGATTTGGGAAGGACTTGCAGTGCATAAAGATAATTAAAGGAAATAAATCAGATCCCATGTACACTCTCCATCAGGACTGCTCGTCACTAGAATCAAAGCTGTGCGTGGTTTTCAGGAAATTCAATGAAACACTGCAAGATATCCTAGTGATTGCAAATATTTTCTTCTAGTGACAATAAAATCCTTTTCTCTGCAGCAAAATCATTTCTTGGTTTGAAAGCACATTCAGCAGAGATTTGGGCAAGTACCAGGAGTATCTACTGTCACCAGCACAATTAAAGCACTGTTGCAGCAGAAAGCAGAGGGCTGGGAGGAGGAGGGAGGTTGTATCCCTTTTCTTCCATCTGCACCAGAAATGAGCGTATTTGTTACGTGTAACACAAGAACTGTGAGTGGCACTGAAGTAACGTGTCACCTTGATAAGGGTCACCTCCCTTGGTACTGGTGAAAAATGTTATGGTGATGCCTTTTTCTTGTGGGGTTTTATATAAAGTGAAACAAATTCTTTCACTGAGCAAAATCAGTAAAATGAATAAGTAAGAAGTACAAATAAAGCTGTAACCATACTCAAGCTGGTTTCACCAGAGCTTGTTTTGTGGACAATGAAGCCATCTACTAGCCGCTGGCAATTCCTTACCTAGCAGATGAAAAGAGAAGTAGAGAGCAGGTAATACGTATGAAAACTTTTCTAATCCTGCCATTTGGACACTACTCATTACAAAAACGATCAAAGAAATGTTAACAACTATGACAGAACTCCAACCAACCTGGAGTTTATGTTATCAGGTTTACAAGCATCTTCAAAATGGTCCTCACGCTGTATTTGATGTAGGAGAGAGTTTCCCACAGTTTAAGAACTCCCTGATTGACCAACATGTACATTCCTCAGACTGCTTTTTGATCATCAATGACATCAGCAACCCAATTCCATTAAAAGTAAGGAAACTGAAGCCTGAATTCAGGTAGCTAGAAGAGGGTCCATGTCTCTCTCTCTGGACATACGCCCCTTACCGCTTTCGAAAGCACTATAAACACCCGGAGGTCATGCAGACACGCAAGCAGAACAGCAATATTAAAAATGCCTTATTTCCTTCATGCATGAGAAGAGAGATTTCACTGTCCCCCTGTCTATTAGGACACAGGGCAATACCCAGTAGGTGAATCCCAGCGTGAGCTCTTGGTGCTCCTCCCGAAGAGCCCAACCATCACTGTCTTGCACATCTCTGTGTAGAATGATAGAATGGTTTGGGTTGGAAGAGACCTTAAAGCTCATCTAGTTCCAAGCCCCTGCCACGGGCAGGGACACCTTCCACTAGAGCAGGTTGCTCCAAGCCCCTGTGTCCAACCTGGCCTTGAGATGCTTTTGTTGAGAGTCAAAAGAATGCATACTGAGGCAATCTGCAATGAGAGAATTAAATTCTGTCATTCTAATGTTTCATCATCATATAACCTTCAATGTTGACTAAGTTTAATGTTTAAGAACCACTGTAGACAAAAGTGATGTGAAGAAGCTTATGGTCTTCTGTACAACCAGTCAAATCCACTTCATTTTACTGCTCACAATGAACTAAATGCACCCTAACAAATTCCTCTTACCAAAACTCCCCGTTGCCCCAGGCGAGGCTTTGTGGCACCTGCCGCAGCACCTCCTCGCTTATCAGAGCCATGACAACCCCTTATCTATAATGAGAAGAATCACTTGTTGATTCCAGGAAGGTGGAAAACCTGCCCAGGCCCAGACCAGGCTGACAATCAGCAAAGCTGGAGCCTGTGTTTGGCAAGGAGCTCCCTGCCGGTGCTGCCAGGCGGAGGGGTGGATGGAGCCCAGCCTGCCAAAGCCTCTCCTCATTGATCTCCACGCCAGGCAGGATAAGAGCGCAGCTGGAAAGCTGGGATGTGGGACAGCCACATCCAGCCATGGGCACTCAAGGACCCTCTGAATCCTGCCTGGATCACAGTGCCACCAGGGCGAGGGAGGAGAGGTGGCTGTCCCCATCTGCAGTGAGAGAGAGGGTCTCACTGCTGCTGCCACAGCTGGACTTGGAAGACAGGATTTTCTGGCCCCTCACAAGCACTCAGACCATTAACTGTGCCTTGATATGAACGCTGCCAGCAGGATGGTGCCTAGGGAAGAAAAAAGCTATTCTTGTATTCAGCATATCTAAATGTACAGATTACAAATGTACTAAGGTACATGCTGGCTCATGGATGGCCAAGAGATAAGGAAGCGTTCCTATGCCTGGGAGGCAGAGCCAGCTACAAAGATGATTCCTTGTCCGGATCCTTCAGCTTTCCACTGCTGCTCAAACCTCATCTCTGCAAACCAAATCTGCTTACATTTACCAGGATCATCCAAGAGAGAGCCTGCAGAATCAAGGCTGTATCAGTTATGACTCTCTTTCAATAACAGCCCATAACTGCGTTATCAGTAAATGACAAAGGACTTCCCCATGACCAGCATATGCAACCCCAGCCACAGATATAACTGGCATGGTGGCTGCGTTTCTCATCATGGTGTTTTCATTCTTGATCCAAGACTTTTCCTTTAAAGACAGCATAAAAATATCTCCTCAGTTCACAAAGCCATCCAAACCCCTCATGGGCACTGTGGCTACTGAGGTGAGTGAGATGCCCAAGTGGGACAATAATGTCAAAACAAAATAGTACAAAATAATGTATTTTAATATTATGTAAACACATGGACACAAAACAATGTCAAAATATGTTAAATATCTGGGACAATAATAACAGAAAATGGGATTTTCTTCATGTATAAAAGTGAAAAGAATGGTACTGGGAAGTAATAGCAAAAATATTAGTAAAGGAAACTCTAAGGGCTCAGTAAGCAAGCTCAGCATGGAGTCAAACACACAGTACATCGAAAGCATATGTCTGTAATAAGATAATGATAAAAAAATAATGGAAGGAAGATACAACTAAAAACATGCTGGCACGAGCAATGAATGTGTTTTCATGAACTTCATTTTATGTGCTAACAAAATAGCCACTGATCTTTGCATTTGAATTTACAAGAGCCAAATCTTCAAACCTATTCAAAGCAGTCCATTTGGCAATTGAAGAAATCCAACAGCTCCAGCAGCTACCTGAAAATGAAAAGATTCTCATTAGTTACATATTACTATTTTAACTATAAAAACACAACAGGATTGCGTCCAGCAATGGGGCTGGATGTGGCCCCGCTGCTGTCAGGTGTTTAGGTGCATGTAGGGAGCTGCATCAAATCTGCGGCCACGGGCATGCATGGGTGTTAAAGCAGCAAAAAGCAGTTCTTCAGTGAATGAGGTTCAGGTAGATGGTAACACAAAATGTAATCTGAATGTAGACTTGGAAAAAAGATCTGGTCAGGAAGGTGATTTTCCTGAACAGAAGCAGCACAAAAGCTTCTCCAAGTCTTAGAGCAAACACTGCAGCAGCCCCGCTGGGCGAGGAGCTGCTGTGTGCCCTGCTGGCTCCATCCCTGCTTCCTCTCCATCAGGACAAGGCTGGGGCTCCTTCCACCCCTGCGTTTCAGTTCTTTGTGGCCTGGCCTGCTTTAATGTTATATGACTATTCATCTTTTTAAACAACTATTTTCCTAACTGTGAAGACACTAATTCAGAATAAGCTTGAGACAAAACGCATCCCTTGGTAATGCTGCTGCTGCTGAAGGAAAGAGTCTCGAGACCTTTAGATTTATCTGACAAAGTTACCTACACTGGACATATTACCAAGAAGCTATGATATTTTCAGTTCCTAATTAGCTTTAGCTAATTCTCATTAACAAATAGCTCAGGATTAATACTTTCAGACAACTTTCAGACTGCTAACGCTTTTACAAAGGCTTAAATATCTTACAAATCCTTACACTACTTTTACAAGCACACATTCGTCTTTGCAAGAAACCCTCGTGTGAGCTATGAAAGTATCATCAAAGTCTATAAATATAAAAAAGATGGAGTGGCTTTCCTAGGAAGTTTCCTTTTACTCACCTCTCCATGTGAATCACTTACTCTAAAGGCACAGCCAGGCTTTTTATTGCTGCAGCACTTGCCATAATTTACATTGGAGGGTGTAAACGGCTGAAAAAAAGCTCAGGCTCATGAAGATCCGGTACTTTGAAGATGTGATCTGTAATATTATGCATTGCATCATTGTTTTCTATCTTAAAAGGAGGTGGCACCACCACAGAGCTGCAGCTGTGCACCGAGCCACTGTCTCATCATGAATGTCGAGGCAAAGCCCAGACTTGTAATGCACCTGCAAGTTCTCTGATCTTGCTCTAATAGTACTGACTAAGCACTGGGAAAGTTCTCAGACGCTTGTTTACTGAAAATAAGGATCTTTTCAAAGTGCAACTGTATTTGAGTGTTTTAATTACGCAGTAAAACCTCAATAACTGGGATCCACAGGTGTGAAATGGTACAAATTGATCAATCACGTACCTTCTGGCCTGGTAGACGTTCAGCTCTTCCTGGAGGACAGAGACTCTTTTCTGCAGAATATTTACCTGGAAAACACATCCCTCATGAAAATGGTGGACAAAATTGTAATTAACTAATTTATGCTCATTTCATAAAAGGTGTTTTTCTGGTCTTTCCTGCCTAAATAAAGTGCAATTCAGCTGCAAACTAGAATTAATGCTTGGTAGAAGACTGTTAGTATGGCTTCCCTGGCCCTGCTCCAGCTGCACGCTACCTACTCCTTTAGAAACAGAGGCAAAAGTTTTTAAACTCGGCTGGTGGTACCATGTGGGTTATACAAGGGTTTGGGAGCTTCACTTCTACTGTCAACTCCCATATGATGCCTGCGCTCTGATCCCTGTGCTTTTGCTCTTGTGATGAAGGTACTCACCTGGACTTCAAGGGTACGAAAATGAATGTTTATGAACACACTGTGGCCCCTTCTGGAAGACTCACCAGGAGCAGACAATTGGGAGTATGCTTTATATTTAGCAATGGTTTCAGAAAACTTTGCCCAAGCCTCAAGTATTTTCTTCTTTATTTTTATCACGGCTTGGTGTTTTCCCCCGGCCTATCCTCTTCATCTTCCTCCAACAATAAATAATCCTGACAGGTGCAGAGATTCCACTGCCCTTCTTGTCTGCTGTTTTCAAACAGGAATTCCAACTATTTTCAAAGACCAGGACACCTGTGCTTCAGTACAAGCTCTGCTCCCTGAGTGGTCCACGATGACAGCGTCCCGCTGGAAATACAGCCAGCAGCGATGTGTTTCTGGGATAGCACCCAGGTTTTCATGTGTGTAGTTACTTTTACTCTTTTGAAATGCTGCTCCTGCTTACAGAAGCCCTGCAGGTGGGTATCAGATTCTCCTTTTTTTTCTTTCTAACTCATTAAAAGGTGTGGTATTCTTGTATTGGCTCTGGAGTAACGCTTCCTACCAGACAGAGCTAATAGACAACCACACTTTAAAAATAGCTTTTTACTATCAACTGGAAATAGATTTCCCCAATAGATCTTTAACTCCTTATTTCCCACAACTATTTAAATGAGAATGATTTCCATTAGGTATCTCTTTATAGGTAAGTAGAGGGTTTACAGCCACAGTGTTGAAATTGTGTCACTGCCGGCACACAGGAATATGGAAGTTTCCCCTATGAATATTTCCTACTTCTATTAGAGGCACACTTTGCCAGGGGAAGTGTCCCATGGATAGCAAAGAACGCTACAGAATAACCCTTATGTGATGTAAATTAAAAATACGGGGGAAAACCCCCAAATACATTAAATTCCCAACCATCTCCACAGAGAGAGGCTGCATAAGAAAAAGAAATTGAGTATGTGGATGTATAATTTCTTGGAAAATGGTCCTGACAGTTGGTATAAGGTGTGTTCTGGTACCAAGCCTAAATGTGTATCCTGTGTCCTCAGGGCTTCTGCTCTTCCCAGCACTCTTGAGCAGCTCTGAGTCACCAGTATTGCCTTGTCTTCCTCTCACTTCTTCCCTCCAGCCCAGGACAGATCCCAGTCCTTCCCAGCACATTTAAATGCACAGTCCTGCCCTGAGCCATATATGAACACTGACACTGTTTTCTTTGGATTACCGTTATTCCTCACCTATGATCACCTCTCTGTTGCTATTTACCCTTCCTCATGTGAGTTCAGGCAATGATGACATTTTGTTTTCTTCCAGCTCCTAATATACTGAATAGGAAAGCATCAAACAACTTCTGCAGGAACCAGGAACAAGAGAAACACTCTGCTCATTAGCAGTTCCCTATTCACAATGACATTTTGGTATTGAATAGTCTATTTCATAGAAATAATATTGATTCTGCATTATTCTAGATGAGCTAGTGTTTTAAATATTAATGATTAAGCATTACAGAAGGCTGTCAGAGCCTCTTCGTACAGGAAAATGTAGGAATAACACACTGATCATTTGGACCAGTATCTTAAATGTTATATTTAACATATCCCATTTAACATATCCCATTTTCTTTATTATATAGGCTGGAAAGAAAAGAAAATTATTTCCAATTCTCTTCTACACCCTTTACATGCAACCTTTAAACAATTCCTTCAGGAGAAACAGGGTAAGGAAGATGAGAGATAAGTGTGTGCTGTATTTGAAAGGTTGAGAAAAAAGCCTAATACTGAATACAGCATAATTTCTACTTTCAACTGCCAACCGAGGCAAAATCTGGCATCAAAAGATACAATGTGGTAGCTCTCAAGGTGAGGAAACTGGAGGAGAAAAGTCTTGTGAGAGACGACTGAGTGAGAAGCAGGTGAGCGCTGCCATGATTTGGTTTTGAGACTGATTCAGTCTTTTTGGCTAAATTTTAGACAGTCAGAATGTCTTGTCTAGACAAGATGGCTTTTATCCAATTCAAAAAGTCAAAGATGAATAATAAGAATTTACCTGAGATTTCAAAGATACAATGGTGTCTTCAAGTTCCTGTCTCAAAGTTGCTGGCATCAGGCCTTTGAGTGTGGCTTCATATTCTTGTCGTATATGGGTCATCTGTAACAGCACAAAAATACATTTATATATAGATGGCTACTCTTGGAAGCTGCAGAGTAACGTTTTTGCTTCTTTTGCCCAAATTGGGGTACAAATAAACACAGAATTTTTCTGGTATCAAGGGAAAGGGAAGGAGGGAGAAGAAAGATCAGCAAAAACCTGTAAAGAACAAATGAGGTTAAAAAGAAGAAGGGAAAAAGAAAACGTTAAGAATAAATCTATGGAGAGGAGGAAGAAATAATGAAAAAGAAACAGTGAGGCATTTGCTGGGACATGGGCAGAAGCAGCAATAATCATTCCTAAATCTGTCTCAGTAGAGCATTTATACAGATGTATTCTTTGCAGTTGATAGTCAGAAGTTTTCTTTTTGTCTTTGGTGGGATCTGAACCAGGTCAGTAGAGTGATATTTGCCCCTTACTCTCTCAGACAAGGTGAATTATTGTTTCCCAAGATCCGTTTACAACATTTCTCAACTTGCAGGTGTTTTTAAGGACTTTTTTAGTCATCATGCAACTATTCTTCATTGCATTTTGTGTCTTTCCCAGCTTCAATGAGGCTACAGGACTTTCAGTAACTAGGTTTGAGCATCTCAGACACGTTACAAGATCGGATGTTCAGACCAAACCGATTACATCTAAAGAAGGACTTTAGCCCATAACTGTATTCAACAGATGTTAAGTAAACAGTACAGTTACAAAGCAGGGCTATATGAGGACAGATTAGCTGGAAGGACTGTGCTTTGTATCTCTCCAGTGTGGTTGTATTTGCTGAACCTTGACCCTGGAAAAGCTTTATTACTAGGTTGATCAGTGACTCCCATCTGTACTTCACTTCCAATAGGATTAACCTCTTAAATTAAATGAGTACTTAGGTGTTTTTCTGGACTAGCAGCTGAACATGTAAATAAAGGATAAAAGATTCAATATCAGATTAACTTATAAACTATCTTTAAACTTTCAAACCGGATCTATTTTTCCAACGGTTTACACACCGACGCCGTTTTGTGCTAATTTTGTTTTAGTTACCAAATTGCTTAAATCTACCATTGCAACCACAAATCAAAACCTCAGCCCTACAGCTGAAGAAGCCACGAGTTGAGCTTCCAGCCCCCGGCTCGCAAGGAGCGCACGCGCTGAGACACGTGAGAACCACACAGTGAGTTCAGTGTGAGACGTGCCAAGTACCAACTCGCTGTAAAAAGCAGGTTGTGCCAAAATCTGCATTATGCATAACACAATTATCAATACAAAAGGAATAAAACAATCTGATGAAACTTTAGGAAAGTTCTATGAGTCATTCCGACACGCAGCACCAATCTCCACATCTCTATGCAAATAGGCAATTAGAGGCTTTCCTGGTGAACTGCAAGTGAGTGCTGCCACCATGTAAATCTATAGAAAAAAATAGATGGTGAGACAGGAAACCTTGTTTGAACTCTGCCTGTATAGAAGCTACTGATCAGAATTTATGGTTTTGAAAGTTACTCCAATAAATTTACACTACTATTTCTATAAAGACTTAAAAGTTATGCACAGGTGCTTTGCCAGGATAAATATTTTCTGAGCCAACAGCTCATTTGGGTGGGGACCTTGATAGAGCAGAAACGTGTATTTCAGTTAATTCAACACATTACATTTGTTCTTGGTGAGAAGGGAGCAGAAACAGGCAGCTAGAAGAGCAAAATACTTCTATTTCCTACGTTTTGAATAATAAAGGTGTATTTCATGAGCAAGAGGATCTGGATGATCACTTTGGCAACATGTTGGAGTGACCCAACCAGCATAGAAACTCCACCTCTCTCGCACTCAAGTGATGTGGATGGCAGGAGCTGAGCCTGGACTCTGATATAATTCCCTATACCATGATCTATCCATGCCTACAGAGCATCTAGGACTGACACCAGCTTCCTCAGGTGCCAGGTACACAGCAAGAGCCCCTTACCCCAGTTTTTCCTAGAGGAAAGTCAAACAAGTTTCATTCTAAGTACATGCAGCATAAATTTTAATACAGGTCTCTGATTGAAATAATAAGGTTCTAATTGCGCAACAGTCTTCTTTCAACCAGGTCACTGGTTTTAATAGTTGAATCTGCAAGTGGCCTCTAAATACGTGCTACCATGACCACGTTTGCTATTAGCTCTGCACAGCAGCAAGGGGACTGTTCCTGTTTGATAAAGGTGTTGGAAAAGTCAGGAAGAAATACATACTGTGCTTTAAAGTATGGATGTATGTTACTGGGTTGGCTGAAAATGGAGGAAGAGAATGAGAAACAAGCCCTGGTAGCTGAAGTGTTGCTTGGGGCTGATTTCTTCCTCTGTTTCACAGAGAAGACATGCACTTTGGGATACAAGTGCAATTGTTTGTTTGCTAAGACAAACCATGTTACTTTCCTCTGTGCCCACTAATCATTGCATGACAATAAGACGAAAATAAGATCCCAGCTGTTTCCTGTCCCATTATGATAAACTGATGTTTTTGGCTGAAGTTACTATCAAGGTTTATTGACCCAAGAGATTAAAATAGTGAATGACAAAAGCCTAAATCACTTCTTGTAACTGAAAAATAACATATAGGGGGCTAATGGGTACTAATTTGAATGAGGGAAGGCTTTTAGTTTTTAACGCTTATTTTTGACCAATGAAACCTGTGTCTGCAGGGATTTCTTTCTTTTTTTGGTGCCTTAAAGGCTTTTTTGTTCTTTTATAGCCTCGAGCTGCCTCCCTAGGATCCGCAAATAGTGCGTCTCCTCTTGCACTCTTGAGAGATGCTGAAAATTGCCATTCTTCAGCCCTCAGGAGGGCTTTAGCCTGCTGGATGGGGATGGCTCTATTTCATTTACTGTTGTGTTCGTTTTGCTTCAGTCCTGAGAAAACTTCTTTTTTTCATTTGAAAATTCATTTTGGTGAGTTGATTTAATCCATGAACCCCCAGGAAGGTTTTTTATAGCTTTTAATATTAAGCTGCCACGCTGGTCTTTGTTTATTCAGGTTGGTGGCTAACATATGAGGTTTAAAGTTTTACCATCAATCATCTCTGGTGTCAGTCGAAACAACTGAAAGCTGTGGCTGCCGCACATAGCTCATGTGTGCTTGTCACATGATGAATTAGAGAAAACAAGAGATAAATATTCACGTAATTATACAAAGAGATGCAGAAAGGGAAGTTACAGTTCCACAGGCTACAATGAGAACTTGTCATAGTTGAGCACTGACCATTCTCAAAAGGGAGAAAAGTTGGTTTTGGTGCCCAGAAGAGAAATATTCAAACCTGAACTTCCCAAACCAAGCAGTCAGGCCTGGCCCGATGCTTCTCAGTAGTGTAAGAGGAGTTTCTTCACTACTTCATGGAGTTTTCAGGTGGCACAATTAAGTTTTGCAGCTCTCAATTCTAAAAGCTTCAGAGGGATGTTGGTTCGAAGAAGAGGGGAGCACAGAACTGATGGAACCCATTGGCATCTAGCTGCACTGCAGTCACTCTCCTTCCTTTTTGAAAGAAACAACTCAAGCACATTGAGAAGAAATACAGTATCTTCAAGATGACCAGATGCATTTTAATCCAAGTGCTGAGAACAGCCTGCAAGGCAGAGGATACTCTGCTTCAATTCTGAGCTTTGCTGTACAGTTACGACCACACTGCATCTTATTCAGGTTCCCAATAGCCAGCTCTCCCCTTACTTCGGAGAGGTCTGTGATGCTGAGTTTATCATCCAGAGCACACTGGCCCTGGTACAAGATCCCCTTCTCGTTAAAAACTAAACAAATGCAATCTTCTCCAGATCTCCCAACTCTAAATTACTTTATTTGAACCAAAGGAAAATGAAAAAGTAACTCTGAAGTATACACTGCCAAAGCAAATGAAGGGACCAGAGAGGAGTTGTTCGAGTTCCTTTAGAAAATATAAATCTCATCTTGAAGGGAATGAAGTTAACATTTTGTTTATGCCAGATAAGAATCAAAAGGCAGTTCATTAACTAAGGTGTTGTGGGTTTTTCAGTGTCTTAATTTCTGCCTGTTTATGATATATATGAAGGATAATAATTCCAGGTGTGCCAGGAAATATGAGGATAGTGACCAAAAGGCATAATTAGGATCATTTAATTATTATCAAATTTTCTCCATGTTTCAGGGGGAGTGAGATAAGTAATATCCTGACTCTCTCACATCCTTTCCTGCACAACTTAAACAATGGTGTTATAAAGCTGTTTAAAAGAGATATCTCTTTAAAAAGGTTATGCATCTGTTCCACAATACACATCTCTGAAAGCAGACGTGAAAGATCCGCTGTAATAAATCTGAAGACAGGTTAAGGTACCAAAAAGGTAAAAATAACTCCTCCAGCCTTAGGCAAATCATTTAATCTCAGACTAAAGTCTCATCCTTCTAAATGAGGATAATAACAATAACAATGCATAGGTCAACTTCATTCAGGTGGTGCGCTTGCTGAAGCAATCTTCTGAGAGCACTTTGGGAAGGGCAAGTGAAGGACAAACTACTGCAGTGCCATCCCAATTAAAAAAACCCCAGTCAACAAAACCCCAAAACCCAAACAACAACCCAAAGAATGTCAGTGATTAATCATAGAATCATAGAATAGTTAGGGTTGGAAAGGACCTTAAGATCATCTAGTTCCAACCCCTCCTTTGCTTCTCAGCACTCCTAAACTCCAAGTGAGCACAGCTTTACTCCCACAAAACTGCTCCAAGTCTCTATGGGCCCCTTCCTTCATCAGCCCAGGGGACACTGGTCACTGGCTATAACCAAGGAACCAAATCCACTGAAATCTGAATTTCCTCAGCTCTCTCAGGTTTCTGTTGTTAATTAGAGCTTGAAATCCTCTGAAACAATTTTTCCTACTGAAGAATCAACTGATGTATCCATTTTCTCAATGAAGAACACTTGTCTTTTCACAATGTAATCAAATAGGAATATCCACTGCTTTTCGCTCCACATCCTCTCTTATTTCAGGCAGTGGGAACTTCTATTCTGACTGTGCAATGTACGTTGAAATATGGTTCTTCCAGATTCAGAGGAATAGAATGCAATTTGATACAAATGTTCTCAAGTTCTTAAGAAAAGTAATGAATGCCATAAATTGCATGAATTGGGCTCGGTCAAAACCAGCAATGGAGCAAGATCAGCTGAGTGAGTTATTTTGTCAAGTGTACACTATGTTGCTCTCCACTGAGAAAATACTGCTGGAGAACCTCCCCTGTTCTGACAGTTTCAATAAGACATAAATTAATGGCATAGCCTCCCTCTTTGTTTCCCTGTCTTTAGCTAGTAAACCATCTGAGTGTCCAAAACATTTTTGCCTTGTTGTTTTACTAACCCATGAGGACCTCCAGTGACTCCAAGCCGCTTGCTGCACACTGAGCTTTCTGCTCTAAGTTGTCTTTTTCCCCCTCAAACCTGCATCCAAAAGGCCTCATTGCTTCAGTGGCTTGTATTTCAGGATCTTTCTTTTCTCAACCAAGATCTCCCACCTGGAAAATGCTCTGTTTGTAGTTAAGCAATCTGAGTGTGTATCATTCATAGCTGCAAAGGAAGGGAAGGCAGGCAAAGCTTTTTAAGAGAAAAAACACCAGTGGGCTGCATATGGCAAGAACAGCATTCTTGGGATTACACCAGTTGGAGAGGAATAAAAGCTTTCACTGTCAACACCATAAAGCAACCAGGAATGCTGTGGCTAGAAAATTCACGCTGTTCTCTCAACCTCCCCCTCTTCTCCAGGGCTCCGCTATTGTTCCAGCTGGGATTTGGAGGATCCCTGACTTCTTTTCCCCTCCTTCCAAATGACTCATCACAGATGCCATCTTTGTTCCTGAGCACTGTGTCCTTCAGCTCATCAGTGTTGTCCCTTCATCAGCTGGCGAGGTCATTGCTGGACCATGAGGATTCTCTGTTCTGTGGGGCAAAGGGGTCTCAGAGACACAGCTCACAGCCCCTGACCTGGAGGAACAAAACCTCCACCAGCACTGCTGGGCCAAAGCTGAAAACACATGGTGTTCATTTCTGGCTCTGTTGATTCCTAAAATGCTATCAAGATAATTAAGCCTGAAATAAAGCTATAAGCATCTCTGACACCACCACTGGAATGTATTTCTGTATTTCAGTTTTACATTCCAGCATGTGTTACCTTCTATATAATCCTTTCCATCCTGGGGAGCTTCAGCAAGTCAAGGTTCCAGTGTGTGATACACAGAGGTGCTGAGAGCTCACTAACAGCAGTGAGAGCTGACAAGGCTCAGCTGCACGCAGGATTAGGCTCAGCATTTTCACACTCACTGTGTGAACAAGCAAATCTTTGTAGATAATAATCAGAAGTTGCTTTTACTATCACCATTTCACCTCTTTCAAGAACAGAAATCTAATCAGCATCTCAACTGGAAAACGAGCTGCCAGGATAAGAAAGCCTCAAATTGGTAAGAGTCTGTTCCTGTTTGGGCATGGGTGAGGATGAGGTGCAGGAGACAACCAGGGCTGCACTTCCCAGATGCACTTCTGATGGCTGGCATTTGGTGCTGATTAAATTGCAGAGTAATACTTATAAGTTGGTCTTTTTTCAGTCTTTTTAGCTCCATCCAAGCACCTCATCACCTAGAAAAAATGAACGGGACAATTGCCTAACGGAGCCTGCATCGCTGGGAGCCCACACCGAGGATTAGATGTCTCTGCCTTTCTCTTCTGTCATCCGACTGGCTCCTCCCTGCATTCCCATTTCTTCTTGGTTTTAATTCCCTGCATTAAACACCAGCATCACTGTCCCTTGCAGTCCTGCTTTAAACGCTTCTGAAAGAACAAAATTCCCTTAATAGATAACACACAAGCAAACCACAGACGCTCTAAAATGATGTACTGCTCTCTTGAAGGATCTCCTTCTCATTCACTCCTACTAAGACAAAGAGCTAGAAAACTGACATTTTAAAACACCCTCTAATTCCTGCATGCCAGCATATGCTTCTAGTCTCTTTTTGTTAAAAATGCTCTTTTCTCTTTTAACTATTTATTCTGTAGTTCCTGTTTTTCTCTCTTTCTCCAGCCGGCCGCTTCGTTCCAGTAATACATTCTGTCTGTGAAGTAGGTATATATTTGTGTATTTTCCAGTTGTGTCTGATTACCAAAGCTAACATTTGATCACTGACTTCCACACATGTACATCACCATCATCTACCTCTCTTCCCTTTGACAGTTGCACAGTTGGTGAGAGCCTTCACTCCCGCAGTTCCTGCCATATGGAGCTCCTGAGAACTTTCAACTCCATTGATTTCCAGCTCCTTTCAAATCCCACCTGCAAATCTGTTTTTCTGTGCTTGAATCTCAGCTTCTATCTCCTTCTGCTAATCTGAAACTTCATGCTATAGAGTATAATTTACTATATTCTAATTAATTCTGCATTCCTTTCACAGTAGGCTGCTGAAGAAAATGCTGTGCAACTGTAAAATGTCAAATGCAAAGTTATGATGTATTCTAACAATCTCAGTCTTCATTAAAAATTGGGGGGTGCTTTTGTATCAAAGTAATTAATTGATATATCAATAGAATGACATGTATGGTAGACACTAACCAATGTAAAAGTGGTAGAACTGGCCCCAAATAATGTCAGTAGTTATTTTATGGTACTTAAGTCAACATAGCCAAACACCTATAGGAGCACCTCTATCCATGACAGATGCCTCATAGGGATATAGCCAGAATCAGACTGATTCTTCCCCATCAGCCTCTACTGGGAAGTCTGAAAAGAGAGTAACTCACTAAGAAGTGGATGCTTTGATCTGTGTACGCTGCACAGCCCGACCAGCGTGCTGCCACTCACATCACATTCTTCACTGCTTCTATGTGGCTCTTCAGCATCTTCTTTTCAATAAAAATATTTTCAACTTGAAATTTGTTCACCACAAGTATTTTGAAAAGAAATCTTCTATTGTGCTGTCTGCAGCCATGGAACCAGCAGATTTTCAGGTGCCAGCCTGCGGGGAGCTATGCCCTGGCTGCTTGTCTCCTACATTTTGCACAATATATATGCATATATGAGATGTTTTATGGGGAGAAAAACAGCTGGAGTATGCAGTAGCCTCCGGAGCCAGTGCTTGGGGTGTCGGCAGAGTGAAGGATGGACAGAAGGACCCTCCTTGGCCATGCAGAACTGCAGAAAACCAAGCACTCTTCTGATACCTCCTCTCCGTGCTGGTCACATACAGGAACTGTTTTAAAGTGACGATATTGCTGTTCTTGAAACTCCCAGTGGAAACTTCTTCCAGCTTCTCAGTCCCTTCCCCACCGCAGGAGAGGCTGCTGAGCCCTGGTGCCAGCACAGTCTGCCCCAAGGGGTTAATCACCGGCTCCGCAGGCAGTGACAGTGCAGGGGCTGCTCTCTGTGAATCACTTCTGTGGTTAAGATCATTCAAATCTAGACTAAGCTTCCCATTTCTGTGGGAGCAGAAATGGGTCTCTGGGGGGAGAATTTTGGAAGCATTTCAGTGACGTGGGTTGAAACAACCAGAGCAAACGGCAGAATTTCACCACTAACTCCAGTGTGTGCTGACTGTTTGTTTCTCAGTCTTCAAAGTGCTCCCCAGCTCTGCAAAACAAAGGCTGCCTAAAAATCCTCCTCACCTGCAGCTGGCCACAAAGCCAACTTTCACTTTTGAATATCTAATCTAGAGCTTATTAGCCTGATTTTGGAGGACTCTAACATGTTCTAAGACAACCCTTTGAGAAAGCCTGGGAATTCAAGGCACTGCCTGGCTTTTGCAATTAGCTGGGGCACCTGAGCTCAAAGTCCTGTAACAAGAGGGAGGCTGGGGTTGTACCAAACACCCTGTTCATGTGGAGAAAACTCAAGTGCTCCCACATGATTTTTCCAGAGGATATATAGCAGGGCAGGGTGATGGAAGTGAGGGCAAAGGTTTTCTGTGATTTTATCTGATCACATTTAAAACTCTGATACCTTTAACAATGAATCTGAAAAGAAATACAGAATCATAGAATAACAGAATCCCAGCCTGGTTTGGGTTGGAAGCGACATTAAAGCTCCTCCAGCTCCAACCCCTGCCACGGGCAGGGACACCTTCCACTAGAGCAGGTTGCTCCAAGCCCCTGTGTCCAACCTGGCCTTGAACACTGCCAGGGATGGGGCAGCCACAGCTTCTCTGGGCACCCTGTGCCAGCGCCTCAGCACCCTCACAGTAAACCTCTTCCTTCTACCTAACCTAAATTTACTCTCTTTCAGTTTAAAGCCATTCCCCCTTGGACCAAAATCCCTAAAGGGATAATATTACTCAAGCTTTCCAGCCATCCTATTAAGAACTACGTGGGACCCACGCCCTGGACACAGGCATAGGTTGCTCCTGTCTGCCTCACGAACCTTTGCTGACGGCTCCACAGATCCGCAGGCAGTGGCACTCTTCCCACCGAGGAGAAGGTGTGGCAAACGTTAGAAGTTCTCTGTGCTGCACAGCAACTGAAATTTCAGAACGATGCATCACAGCACTCGTCTGAGAACAAATATATTTAGTTGGCATGGAAACAGTAAGTTAGGCTGAGTGTGGTAAATATCCAGCAGTCATAAAAAATTGAGCAAGTCAGAATAATAAACATTAAGCACACAAACTCGCCGAATGCTTTTGAATCACAGCTCTTTTACAATTATCACTCCTGTTTTCATTTGAACATGAGTGAAATCCACTTAACAAACTAAGCCTCTCTGTTTTATTCCAAACAGTTCTACAACATCCTTATGCAGATAACTCCTTTCTCCCTTTTTTACAAGGGAGATAACTCGCTTATATTCTGATAACTCCCTTTCTCTCTATTTGAGAAAAAAAAAAAGAGAAATTAAAGGGTTGGAAATCCACATTGGTATTCTCCTTCATTTCCTCAGTAATATTCATGAATTGAACATAATTGATTTTCTGTCTTCAGAGAATCTCTCTCCTTTAAGACTCTATTTGTGACTTGACTGCTCGGAGGAGTATTCCTATGGTCTGAGTATCTACGGTGTTGCTACTTCAGTTGTTTGTGAACACGAGGAAGTCTCTTCCCCTCTGTTAATCCCAATTAGAAATTTTACATCATCCTCAATCCGTCTCTATAGTTAAAAGCATTAGAACAAAGAAGGAAAAGAATAGGGTCTTCTTCCGAAAAACTTCTTGTGTGTAATTCTCAAATGAGAGATTCCTGGAGCTTCCCAGTGTACAGAGTTGGGGTGATTATCCTTACAAAAGGAATTTGAAATGAGATGAGGTACTCTAAAGAAATCTAGGTAATAAAGCAAGAGGATCACTACCATTAATGTTTACAGAGGCCCCAATTCAGCAGAATTTGTTGCACATGCCTCAATCCCTGGATTCATTAGGCACACGCTTAAGCGCTCAGTGATGTGCGTCATTTTTAATTGCACATTCACAGGATGTACATTCTGCTGTAGGAACACTGTAGATCTTTTACCTATGACTGACAACTGCACAAAGCCACATGACTCAAAAAGAGAAGTGTTTTTAGTACAACAAGAGAACTTTCAAACAGAAATCTTGTCTTATGTTTGATCTAGGCATGTACCAGAGCTGACCAAGTGATACAATACAAGAGTGTAACGATACAGGAACATAACCTAAATGGGATTAGCTGATGGGAAGGTGCTTCCCAGAGTTACAGAGTACTGAGATACAAGAAACTTCAAGAATTGCTTTGCAGGGAAAAGGTTTGGACACACCCAAACTTCCTAAGAACCTTCCCAGACTGCTTTAACTGTCATGGGGCTATGTATATAAAAACCCTATATATAAACTCCTGTATATTAAGCGTGAGTTACACTGAATTTACTGCTAGTTTGCCACTTTCCATGAATGCAATTCCATATGTCTCAAGAAGGTGGACATTTAATTTTTGAAGGAAAGATCCAGCATTTTGACATGAAGAAAGCTAATGTAATTCTGAGACTCCTATCTAGAAGTGCAGCGTTACTGAACACACAGACCGCTGTCCTAGACACTTAGCAGAGACAGGATAACCTTTATGGAAAAGATAACATTATTTAAGGTTAGTCAAAGTGGGAGACGTTCCCAGGCACTTTTGACAAACATAGGTCCATCTGGATTGGGACTTATCATTCAGATGCAGTTGCCAGACTGCATCACTGATGAAACAACACAGATCTAACATGATTGCATCTACTCACACTGGAAAGAGGACCGAGAAAGTAAACAGGAGTAAACACAAGTTCATACAAGAACATGAAGTATTGGAATGAAAAGGCTCCATAAAAACAACAGCGCCACACTCGCCTCTAGACAGCTCAGGGCTTGCCATCAGACTCCTTCTACCATACTTCTCCCCTCTTCTTTACAGCACAGTTTGTCTCTCCGGATAATTATAATAAAGAAAGGTTAACTCTGTGCAATCACTAGAGGGTTATTGTAGCAAAGAGTTAAGCATCATGGATCTGTCAGTCACTGTTTGAGACTCAAAAGTTATAAGGACATTGCACTGAAAACAAGACAAACATGGAGCACTAAGATACCACCCAACAAGCCATAACGAGAAACAGCTTCTTACTTTTAATTAAAAGCACAACAAAATGTTTTTTCATGTCTCATTCATTTGTTTGTTGTTGTTACAGAATCAAAACACAAGATTTTTCCTTTTAATGAAAAACAGAAACTGTTTAACCCTCTCTACTCCCTATTTATAGACATGGAATAGCTCAGAGAAGTGGCCTTTGTAAGAGCCCCAGCACAGATTTTGATGTTTCATGCAATTCTGATTTAGACAATATTTGGTAGAAGCAGAGAGCAAGTTCTCAGTCACAGTCTTAAGTATTTCAACTCCCTGATGGGCTGACAAGTCGTTAGCTACTGTTAATACTTGATGAACATGTTTACAGGTAGCCTGGCCAAGACATAACAACTGGAAATATGTCAGAGCTGTCATTTTTCCGTTTTTCTTCTGCAGAGATAAGCATAACTAATGAATGAACCAGGCCCAGAGAAGACACACAAACAAATTGCAGCATATTTGTCTGCAAATAGACCAAAGCCCCCTAAACAAAAACACCCTCAATGACTCCAGCTTTGGAAAGCCCCAGTAGAGGAATGGCAGAGACGACTGTCGACAGACACAGATACGAGCATTACCAGAAGCCTGCTAAATAGCCACCTTGCAGGAAAAGCTCTATGCTGGACGGTCATTTAAATAACATTTCTGTTCTATTTATACTGGGGAATGGACCAGCTGAGCCAGTCCTTCGCTAACTTAGTGTGGACTTAGTTTAGGGTAGTCCTGTGGGTTGGTCTGGACCAGGTGCTGTAAAACCTTCAAGGCAGAAAGCAGGAACCATCATGCATGTCCAACCTTCTACCTTTGTATTTTCCAACCTTCTACCTTTGTATTTCACAAGTCATTTTTTGTTTCTTCCTCTGGATACTTTCTCAAAATGGGTCAGAAGAAGCAGCAAAATGGCAGTAGCAAAGATGAAAGAAAACAAGAGATTTGGAAGAGGACTCTCCTAGCGTGCAGGCCAGGGCTGCTCCCTGGGAGGGACGACCATGCAGCAGATAGCTAATTTTCCTTCTTCTTTTCCAGGAGATTCTTTGAAGCCAAATGCAATGCCTGTGGGCCAACTCACTCATTACACCAAATTCCTTCAGTCCTGCAAGCACTGCAGCTAAGGGTGAACCTGGCCCAACATCTGGATTTGGGAGGCGGAGGGGGAGGAGAGCAGGATCACCAACCCTCCAGAGAGGAAATACATCAACATTAACACCAAGGGTGAATGAGGGTCCCCATGTGCAAGTGGAATGACAGCAACTGGGGAAAACACATTTGAAATTAATGACTATTACTCTTGTACAACCACCCCAACTTACTATTTCTGCAGGTCTAGATTTAGAAATGCTTTATATAGGATATAAATTATGGATACTGTTTACTCAGCACCAGGTAAAGATCTCAAATGCTGCAGAAACTGACATATCAGAAATCTGTAAATTCATATGTGATTCAGGTATCCACCACCTGTATAGTTTCCTAAATACTTCAAATCAGTGTTTTGAATGCAGATCATTGCTGTTCAATTTCAACACTAGTCTGTAAACTACATACACTATTTTGCTTAAAGCACACTAAATCTCTGATTTCACTCAAAGCATCCAGAATAATTTTAGTACTATTAATCATATGGAACTGTTTACAGACAACATGCTGAGACAATGAGTGCATAAGATCAGGAATAAAGATTATTCTAGCTCAGTTATCATCCAATTATAATTCTCTTCATACAAGCCATTAAGCAACAGGTTAGGATACTCTCAGAAACCTCTATTAAAACAGTACAGACAGTTCAAAATAAATGCATCGTTTAACATCTAGAATAGTTGAAATACCAACTTGAAACAGAGAGCATAAGTATTTGCCTGTAGGGTTCAGACAGTTTAATTCTGTTTTATTATAAAAACACCCGTGCTTTTGCTTTGAAGCAAGATACTGTTTTTAAACACTGATCTCCTTGCCCAAGGGAAGAGGATGGGGGGACAGCACCAGGTACCTGCTCATGGGTCTCCAGCTCCCTGCGTTGCAGCTTCTTCTCTGCAGCCCGTGCCAGACTGTGGTAACTTTCCACTTCATTTTGTAAGGCCTGAAACAATACCAAAGGATGCAGAACACACGTGAGAAACATGGGATGGCAGAAAAACTTGTAGGTAATGTCTTTCAAAGATTAAGAAAACAGTGCGGTATCAGTACAGCTCTTCAGCTGCTACTGCTTCCAGCCATATGTGATAGCTGCTGAGATGTGACAGACCCAGTCTGGCTACCCTTATTGAATAAAGCTATTCTGCACAAGTAGGACCACTGAACAGGAGTACTGAAATCTTGGTAGTTCTATGTCATTATAGGCTACAAGTACTCATACTAAAAATGCAATAAATACCTTGAAAGGGAAATGGAAATGTTGCAATTGCAAATGCCTGAGTTTTGTTATCATCTTATTTGTACAACCCAGGCTTCCTAGGAACAATTTTGCAGTGTACCAATAACTTTTCCTTTAAGCCAGAAGAATAATCCTCTCTCTGGAAAACCATGTCTGGAATTTGCAGTGAAAATGTATTCCATATTATTGAAACGGGATGTTTGTGGGATGAGAGGCTCCCCTCCCGCTCATAGTAAAGTTGAGCATGTGATCTACAAATGAAGTATAAATGGCAATAAATAAAAGGAATATTATGATCATGTCACTTTACCACAACTATCCAGTCTTTATTTAGTTCAGAAATAATCACTTCTAAAACCAAGCTCATAAAATGCACTGACAAATTTATTTTGTCATTATTGTTCTTCTTATATATTTATTTTTATTACGGCAGGCCCTCAGAGCCTTGATCTTTTTGTTATACCCTTAACAAAAGAACAGTCATGCCCCAAGGAACTGATAGTCTATGTTATTTCTAACAGATAGACACCAAACAAACAATACAAAGTTTCAAAGATTTTTTTTTTTCAAGTTTCCTAGTCATTGTTCATGTTTGAATACACACTTAACATTTACTTACACATTTACTAAAAGCTTAGCTCTGTTGTCAGCGTGAATAAAGGCATTGTTAACTGCAAGTGCTGACTCGAAGCAAAGTGCACAATGTGGATGTTAGATTGACATCGACACAGAGGCGGCTGTGGCAGCAGAAAGGGAGTATTTTGAGTTATCTTTTGTATGCCAGGAAACCAGGGCACTGCTACCCATCAGCTGGAAAGCGTGGTGCGGGGCAGGACGGGACCTGGGAAGGGACTCGCGCTGGAGATATGTTATGAATGATGTTGAAGGTGCCTCCAGTGTTGCCTTTTGAAAAGCTGAGCTGCACTGAGACTTTCTGCAGAGCACCCTCGAAAGGAGCCCAGTGAGCCCATGAACTCAGCGCACTTCACAGAACACGCAATACTGTTAGCATTTGCTTCCTCCAAGAAGAATACCCATACATAAACCAGGATCATTAAAAGTACTCACAGTGCAAAGTTTTAACAGAGAAAAACCCCTTTGCTCTTTTCCACAGCACTGAAATACTGTACTCTCAAATAATTTACAGGATAAAATTGCTATTGAGATAAGATAAGAGGACTACTTATGATAGATCTTGCACATTGTTTTGAAGTGATGCCAGGCATTAACTTTAAAGTCTTATAGCTATAAGACTATTACATGTTCTCATGCCAAAAAATGTAACCAGACCCAAACATGAACTTCAAATCTGCCCAGGGACTTTCATGCTATCACTGCTTCTGAGAAATGTTGAAATCCAGGCTTTGAATATGTAACCAGTCTTCAATAGTCAACAACTCTTGAAGCACTAGGAATTTGCATTAATATAATGAAATATATGTGAGAATTGTAGGCTTTTTGTTTTCTATTTGTACATCTAATTTTGTAAAGCTCAAACAAGCATGCTTTGATTTAAAACCTAAAACGATCAGGTCATGCAATGTAGGAATGTAACACAGATCAGGGATGTTCCATGTATCACAGAGAACCCCAAAGACCCAACTAATTTGACAAAAGTCCTGCCATAACTCCAGACATAATGAGTACTGGATGACTCTCAGGAACATTCAGAGAGCACGTTTTGGATGAACTGCAACGTGTGACCTGTCTTCTCCTGCTGTTTCCACATGATCAGTCCAAATACCTTGGCATGGTGAAAAATAAGGAGGGAGGAAACCTCACTACACATCAGTCGTCCTACTCGGACTCTCAACTTGTGCTCAAAGGCAAGTTTCGCTACTTCACAGGACTTGGAAGATGATCAAGAGGTAGCACATATATGTACGAATGCCTATGTGTGTATGCATGTACAAATTCGTCTCAGAGAACAGATGTATGTCATGCTCCACCACACAAACCTGTAAGTACTGAATACAAAACAATGTCTCCATTTTACTTTCCTTATTTATAACAGAAAAACGTATATTCCAGAGCATAAAATGAGAGGTTCCTTTCAATCTGGTTTGCCAGCATGGAATGCACGTTTTTTGTTTCATTATGAGAGCAATGATTTTAACAAGTACAATTTAGAAATAAGCTACTTTTACTGCAGCATGTAAGTGCAGCAAACTATCAAGTCCATTCACTGATCGTCCAAACCAGAATACACTGAATGAGTTTACAGACTTTTCCAATCACATCCTAACTGGCTGTTGGTAGATTTTGTATTGGGATGGCAGAAAAAAAGATTAACTCCCCTGATCACTCATGGATCCCTCTCACTTGACCATTTTTGGCCTGTTGCTGTGTGCATACCAGCTCTCCTACCGGTCACTTTGTAGAATCTAGTTTTGTGTATAAAGGATGTTCCATGAGTAATTAATGTTCATTTGGGTATTTCAGCTTTCCTGTGAGTACAAGGACAAAAGAGTAAAAGATCAGGACTTGACCAAATCCACGCCGAAAGAAAAAGTAACATCAAAATCTCATGGTTGCTGCAGATTCCTGCATACGATTAGCTCTGAAAATAGTAAGTAGAAATAAGCAAGTTTGTTGTCCATGATTTTAACTTCCTAGGAGGAATCACGAGGAATGTCATGAATAAAGAGCTCTTCTGAAGATCGCACCGAAATTTCTCTCTACTGTCAAAAAGCTTCATATGCAGTGGTCAGAGCCTGAGCACTGATAGCTGCTTCCGAAACTATCCGCTACCCTCAAATCTTTTTCTGTATCTAACAGAGCAGCTTTTGTCACATAGAATACTCTAAAAGCAGCAGATGACTTATCCCAGGTACACGCAGCACATGCCTTTTGTAAAATTAATGGGTTTGGTTTTGTTTAGAAATGCAGTTTTTATTTTACAGCTTCAAAGTGTCAGATTTTGCCCAAAGAAAACCGAATTTCTCTTTAAGAGCTGTAGAGATGAAGAAAAAGGCCTTAAAAATATAAAAAAACCAGGACAGTTTTTCAGTGGTGGAAGCTTTTTTCCCTTGAACGGAAAACAAAGCCTAACTGCTTTAGTTAAATTTTTCCAGGTACAGATTTAATCCCCGTCCCTTGGCTTTGCTGAGCTGACTTGCATCACTGTTATAGAGACAGTATTTTTCAGTTAAACTGGCTTCCAAATGCCATGTAAACATGTTTGCTGCTGAATGTCTACACCATACCTGACCTTGGAAGTGCTTTGTGTTGGCCCGAGAACAAAGAAATGAAATGTTTTGCTTTCCAGCCCAGATATCCTACACTTTGAAAAGCACTTAAAAATGTAAATGAGATAATAAGCTCGACTGCAACAATGTGGGTGAATTACAGCCATATAAAAGGAACATTCAGTTCATTTATTTATAAAAAAGGAAAGGATCCTAAAATAAATTCATATTGTAAATGGTTTGGTCGCATACAACAGTGAGAGGCAAGAGAAGGACGGGAAGAGAAAAGTAATGGCTTTGAGAATACACCACTGAAATATGGTCAGATTTTGGGACCTCAAGTGGAGCTGGTGGATGAGCCCATCACTGTCACCATGATACAGGAAACGTTTGGGTACCGGCTGATATGAAAGGAGAAAGGAACATCCGAACCACATTTCTGGGTAGGCACTTCTTTTTTTCCTATTATAGTGTGGATTGATTATCACCAGCAAAATGCTGAATGAAGTTTATTTCAGTCCCAACTCTGCTCATGGTAACTCGGAGAATTCTCGGAGACAAGAGAGCTGCACATGGGGAGCTAGCGCGGGGTTCGGCCTGGGCGGCTCGCAGAGAGGATGGGCTGATGCACGAGACCAGAGGAATTCAGCCTGACTCGTGGGTGCCAGACTGAGGCTGCAAAAGAGGGGTTTTTAAAAACAAAACCTCTTGTAAAGCATATAGTTTTGAGAAGGAACCACAGAGACACAAAGGTACGATGCCAGCATCACGCGTTCCTTTTTCAAGGCAGGAATAAGTTTTTGGCATTAGTTACAGGGCTCTAATCTAAATCAACTAAAAGCTGGTAGGGAAAAGAGTTCTAGGAATCACATGAGCAAGCATGATATGGGAATGTATGAAGGATTTATTCTTTAATATATGAAAACTGACTTGATTATCCTTCAACCACAGAGTATTTTAAAAAAGTAGTGTTGGATTTCCTGAAGTAAACTGAATTTCTGGGAGAACTGCATAAACAGAAATCATTATTATTTTTCATGGATGATTACTATGGAAATACTGTATTTACAAAGGTGGGACGTTCTGCTTCTTCAACCTGAAATAATTTCCTACTTTTGGTGTGTTCCTGAGAGCAGCTGGGCCTTGATTCCTGCTCCCATCAGACCAATGGCAAGTTTGAGATCACAATGATTTGTCTCCCAAATACCAAGCATTTGATAAATAAGTGACAATTAGAAAGAGAGGAAAATCATCTAAAAAATGTTAAATACTAATGTATTTTCAAACAAAAAGTGTCAGCAGGGAAGTCACTGCTCATCCTGATCAAATTATGCCAGATAATGGCAGTCTTTTTTGATACACATATGTAATTCTTACTAGCTGTACCAGAATACAGCTGGTATTCTGTATCAAGAAAAGACCTCAGTATTTATGACCAGTGCAGAGCAATACTATAACTAAAGGTAGTAATAGTTGGCACTTTTCATCTTCAAAGAATTTTTCAAACGTTACCAAATTAATATAATTAGTTAATGAAAGATGCAATAATAAAAGCCACCATAATTACCTAGTGTAGTTTTAATTATCTCCTTGCTAATGCCCACAGAAGGCGGCTTCCACTTCACATCCTCAAAACATGTGCCAACAATAATTCTGAATACAGGCCCCTCTTTAAATGTCTTCTAAATTCAAATTACATCCATTGATGTGTTTTCTCTCTCCGGTCATGAGAAGAAAACCCAGCTCTGGAACTTTAAAGAAAATCCATGCAGATGGTAACAAAAATTAAAGCTCATTTTGTTCCACGAATATATGTGGAGATGCTTTAAAATTTTGCCATGAAAATGCTCAATCCTGAGTACTTTTATCTCTCCAAGAAGCTGGAAGTATGGGCTATCTGGGCAAAAACTTTATACCATGTGGTCTCACAGTTTAGAGTCAAATGCAACTCTGTTCAAAGAAAGAAGGCCAAGCATCCCATCAAAATGAACCCCTGAATCTTAAAAGTAATCGTTATTTTTACTAAAATATTTTATGGACACAAGTACATGTGTCTGGGTTTACCATTCCTATAAATAAATTGGGAAAACATATCTAGGAAGATCACCGACGTAATGCCATGAGTCAGAGCAAAACAAGTGTCTTTTTAGAAAGTGAAATACTGATGTTTGAGCCAAATTGTTGAGGCATCCTCAATGCTTTTTGGGTTTCACAGAGCTTTAGTCCACTGTCACTGCTCCAACCCTCGGACACTGCTTGTTCTCTGCGCACATTCCAGCACACAACTGTTTGAAAATCTTTGTAGTCCAGTTGTCTCTTGTTTTTGGTGGAAAGCAAAGGAAATCTTATGGTTTTAACCTAATACATATGTTTGCTGCTCACATATGGCAAAATTCCTTTCTGGTGGGAACTTTTTCGCTGCTGTTGCAACACACTATATATCCAAGAAGTCTCCTTTGATGTTGAACTATTGCTCCACTACTCATTATGCTACTGATTCAATATGAAAGGCAAAATTTCTGTGGCTTTTGTTAAAACAATAGCTTTGTTTTTGCAAACAAAGTTTTCCACAACCTATAGACAGGGGCCAACACTACTGCAGCTGAAAAGAAAATCTATTCTTTTATACTGAACATAGTTACAGCGTTTAATAACACTAATTATTCTTCCATCCTATAGGTAACATTACAATTACTATTATGACTGTACAGAGAATTTATGCTTTATTGCTCTTCAGGAACAGAAATTAAACCACCTTAAGTGATACTTTACATCTCTAACACTTCCCTTCCACTGACCTCCTAGCCTTTTACAATCAGTTCAACTTCATTACCTAGGTGAAGTTGCTAACAACTACATATGGGGAAAAGAGAAGTCCTGCAAAGACCAATCTGCACAGTGTCCTACTATGCAATGACAGAACAGCAAATCTGGGAATTTTCATGTCTAATATATAATTTTGACCACTAAATACTGTTTCACAAAGAGTGAAAATGAATTACAACACAGAATGAAAATGATGCAAATGGTAATACCTTTTTAAATGAACCCCTAAAAGAGCTAGTTGCCCATGTTCTCCTATCGTTACGAAGCAAAAAGGTTTCTTTGCTCAGGAATTAGATAAAAGAGCTAATTTCCAAAGGCACAGAATTCATCCGCTCCCACATGGAATAAGGTGAACTCCCTTATATTGGGCACATTTGGAAGTCTGGCCCACTTTGCTGACATTTCAAAATGGGAGCGCAGATCACACAAAACCACCACCATGCGAGTCAAGCAGCTCCTTTTTGCACCGTCCTGTATTGCTTCTGAGATTTGCCAGTAGGAGCTGCCATTGTGGAAGTATAACAAATTCTTCCCTTGAGGGACTGTGGGAAGAAAGAAAGGGGTTCGGGAAGGAAGGGAATAATTTGAGTCTAAGAACAAAATCAAGTCTCTCTAGTAGTGGTGAAAAGATGTAAAGTAGGTCACTTACCATAAAAGAAACGTATATGCAAACATTTTCCCAGCGTGGTAGGCTCTAATGCTATACTATTTTCATTTTTCACAATTCAGAGGCAAGAAACTGACAGTATATTATATACTTTGGCTCTTGAGTGCATCATCAGCATTAGTTCCTGAGCAGTCCCTTAATGCTTTTACTCAGGCTTCATCTGGGTGAGCGTCTTTTGGAGATTTCCTGAGCGCTGGTGGGGTTGTCAACACGTATAGTTTTTCCTGCTTTGTTTCTGTAAAATGTTGGTGTGTTTTCAGCATTTTCTGTAAGTATCTAGTTGAGCTGACTGACGTTTTAGCAGCATTTTTCTGCACAGCCTTTAAGCATATATCCCTAAAACCTTGATAGCACCAGCAGAGCTATTCATAGGCTTAAAATTAGGCACGGGCCTAGGCATTTTGCTGAGTCAGCAGCTTCACTGCACGACACCGTAAACTCCATTCTTTTGAAACATAAAGGATGTCATAAGGCAGAGCAAGTCCTGCAAAGATAAAAATTCAAAGAAAATAGCAGTAGGAATTGTAAAGTCAGGCACTTTTTTCAAGGGGAGCCAAGGAAGGAATTGTTTTCGCTTTGTTTTTAGTGGCTCAGGTGGTAGGAGAGGGGGAGGGAGGCAAGGTTCAAAGAGCAGTAATAAACTTGCTTTCATCTGCTTTTCTCAATGAACCACAAAACCCAACAAGCAGTTGCCATGTGCAAACATTGCTTTGTCTATTAGCAGGACATTTTAGCGTTGTTGCGATGAAGTCATTCGGAAAGCTTGTCAGCTCGGAAGATTTACTGTATTATTTACCTGGAGTATCTTGTTAGTATGCTTTAAAACTGGCTTTTCCTTTTTTCCTGCACGAGTTTCATGGTCAAGAGCAAGGGCAGAGGTTGCCCAAAGGAGAAAACTGCTGAACTGTTTCCTCCTTTCACTCTCGGAGGTGTAGACAGAAACACCAACGGCTCACATACACCAGATAAAACGAGTCTTTTAAACCTAAAGATACCCTGACATCTTAAGCATACACTTATGAAGGAAAAGTTCAAAACTCCATTTTAAACCACTTATGAGAGGATTTACCAAGATTCTGCCTAATGTTCAGCTGACGCATTGTCAAAAACATTTATCAGGAGCCTTTTGAAGTTTCTTAGCTCCCCCCTAGTTATTAAAACTTGAACTGCAGTTTGTTATCAGCCTCAGAGCACACACAAAATACATCAGGTATTTTTTAAGTCAACCCTTCAGTCTGATTTTGAGGCTCTTACACAAAGTAAAACATTCCCAATCAGGTTAATGTCTGACAGATAACGCTGAACAGGCGTAGCTGCTGCACCTGATGGATCCATGCGACTATTTTCATTTCCTAATTTGCTTTTTATTAAACACTTTGCAATCAAAGGGAACAGCACGGCGTCTGCCATCCTCCAAGCAGGTTTCCTGTGAAGACCTGATGTTGGCTTCAACATTTTCAGACAACTTCTTGAATTTTTGATGCTACACCGTAAGAATATCTAAACCGTCACGTCAATGGATGTGCTGTGCTAGTGAAAACCTGCTATTGTGAATACAAATTAAGTAGTAAAACATCTGGTTTTGCTGCTCACTCTATTCTATACCAACAGCTCTGCAAAAACAAACATCCAGGGCTCGAGCAGAATTTCCTGCAATGACTTAGAGAATGCCTGACTCATGATAAAGCGTATTTATCAATCACTCGCGGAACAAGGCAGTCTTCTCACCGCCCGGGGCTTCATTCCCAACTAAGTTTATCACTAAACTGCCACTTTAAGTGGGTGTTCGGAAACTTTACACCTGGAGACAGAGCAGAGGTTCCAGTAGACCCCTGGTGCTCTACAAATGTCTCCTTAAAATGCATTCCTCGTCACAGATGCATGAAGACTTGGAAATATAAAGATTTCTAACAGGCTTTACAAGGCATCTTATTTTGCTATGCTCTTTTAAAAGCAAATATGAAAGGCTCAGATATTCCTAATCAATAGGCTAATCTGATTCCCAGAAAGAACAAAAGGAAAGCTATTTATTTTGTGCAATGAACTAGCAGACTGCCCAATATTTCTGGAATTCTCCTGTTACATAAAAGAACACACATTCTTTTACACATATGCACACAAAAAGAATACTAGTAATGTCTTTATACCTTTCAAAGTAACCTTAATCATCAATATTAACTCACAAGGGAAACCACTGCTTTTTGAACTGAACAAGAGCGAGCTTGACTCTACAGTGCCTGCACACTCAGTACATGTGAGATGTGAGAGAAGCAAAGAAATATCTTCTAAAGTTATGTCTGCAAGCCAAAAATGGGATGATTCTCGACACAAGAGGATGCTTACTTGGAAACTTAGAAATCCCTTCATTCAAAGTCTTTAATGACCTCCAACCCAATTGCATTTGCAAGAGACATGACAATGCTATTGCTCCTATGTGAAAGCATGTGTGAAAACTGAGCATTTTTGAAGCTTGATTCTTTGTTTTAATCATGTTGAGATGAAGCTCATTTACTTAAGAAGACAAAATGAAACAGACCGTCCTCTGCAGCTGGTCAAACAGATTAGGAAACTCTAATCTCACTAGCCTGAGGAAAACCAAAACTGTTTTTCAAGTATCTATTTTATAGAGCATTGGCTTTATACTTTTTAAAAGACGCATTAACATAACTGATGAGAACATCCCAGAATGTTTCTGATCTAGTTAATCATATGATGTTATGACAGACACCATGTCCCAGAAGACAGAGACAGATGGACTCCAGTTTGACCCAGCACAGCTACTTCTATTCTCCTTGAGCCAAACCAAACCAAGCTTTGGAGTTCATCTTCTACAGGACATTCAGTCTTTTGAATGACCAGTGTCAAATCTGGATATCCACAATACATTTCTGTCACCATCCAAAATGCTCTGAACAGGAAAAATAATACAAGAGGTGTCTTCTGGTTTCAGCAATGCTTGGTGAGAATGTTTCTGCACAGGTAGAAAATGCTACAAGAGCCTGACTGGCTGAGGAGCTCTTGATCAGTGCTAAGTGAACGACTGCCAAACCTGCTTGGCACATCTAAAAGGAAGGCAGGCTCTTTTCATTTTCTCTCATGTTTTTTTATATGTAAGTAGTTCCAAATATTCTTATATGAATGACATTTTTAAAATGCAAGAGGATTAAAAATAACAGAAAACAGATCGAGTTCTGAAGCACCACCCGTTTCTCATTTGTGCAGCTACATCTGAACGTCTCTCATTAGACCTGCGCAGCACAGAGCAGAGCTTTCCAGCTACTTACGCACACTCCAAAACTTCTCCTTATCACAAAACAAGTCATAAACTGCAGGAAAAACAATCTATGGTGTAGGTGAAAGAACTAAGGATTCCAACATTGTTAAAGTTGCATAAATCTCAATCTAGCTTCAGGATCTGATAAGGCAGCTCAAATAAACTTGTCCTCTGCAGAGGCAGGTTTCGCAAACAGCAAGTTCAGAGAGGAGAAGGGACAGCAGCCTTCTCACATACACCACGGAGGCTGGATTATTAAAGGCAGGTGCTAGCAAATGAGTCCACAGCAATGCCAAACTCGACTTGCAAATGCACATTTCCATATGATTCAGGATGGAGGGGAGACCTGGTAGAGGACAGCCAAAAGGAAAAAGCAGCATTTAACACTTAAGGCATGTATAAATGTTAACAGGGACAGCAAAGACCTCACTGTATCCTTTGCCCATCAACTGTGCTGGTTTTGACTGGGATAGAGTTAATTTTTTTCACAGTAGCTGGTGTGGGGCTGTGTTTTGGATTTGTGCTGGAAACAGTGCTGATAACACAGGGATGTTTTCATTATTGCTGAGCAGCGCTTACACAGAGTAAAGGATTTTCTGCTCCGCACCCCACCAGAGAGGAGGCTGGGGGCACACAAGGGGTTGGAAGGGGACACAGCCAGGATAGCTGAGCCCAGGGATATTCCACACCATATGATGTCATGCTTGGCATACAAAGCTGAGAGAAGAGGAAGGAAAGGTGTTCAAAGTGATGGTGTTTGTCTTCCCAAGTCACTGCCACACGTGATGGAGCTCTGCTTGCCTGGGGATGGCTGAACACCTGCCTGCCAATGGGAAGTGGTGGATGAATTCCCTGTTTTGCTTTGCTCATCCGCAAGGCTTTTGCTTTCTCTATTAAACTGTCTTTATCTCGACCCACACGTTTTTCTCACTGTTACCCCTCTGATTCTCTCCCCTATTGCACCGGGGAGTAAGTGAGTGGCTGTGTGGGGCTCAGCTACTGGCTGGAGTTACACCAAGACACCATCACTTCACATTTTCCTATGTCCTCCTCACTTTTCAGATTGACACAAACATAAGTAGAAGTGATGTGTTATTCCGGCAGGAGGAAGAAAACAAGACATCAAGTATTAGGTGCTCATTGGAGCTTAGAACACAACTGTGGTCAAAGGTTTTTTGAGGTATGCAGACAATTAAAATCCACTGATAACGATTCAAACTGTTACACAGCCTTCAGTAATCACTGTTTTACCTTGCCAAATTACAACTGCAAAACTGCAAAGGATACGAATGATATTAGCATTAGGGACAAAAATATAAGGAATTAAAATATAGGCATATTGAGAAAAGCAATGCTTTTTTCCTGAAGCCAGAGAGAGCCAATATACATCTTAGATATCTCCTGCAAGCAGCCTGCAGAGTTCTGGCTTGGTCCCATTGTGCAGGTGTTCCTGCAGGTATCTAACCTTTGGTAGCCTCAATATTTATTTATGCAGTTTCATTCTGCCACTCCCCAGCTCCTCAGGAAGCAAACAAACTCACTTTTCATGTTTAGTTTTCTCTGGTTTGTACTTTCACCCTCTCTTACATAATAAACTTGGATGAGCAGCAGCGTGGAGAGCGCCCGGGGCTCCCAGCGCGGGTGCGATGGATCGGGCACTCGCCAGCGGGCACCATCCTCTTCCCATGGCTCCTCCGGGTTAGATCCTGCTGGTAAGGGTGGATGATGGGTGAGAAGGGAGTCACACTGGCAAGGAATAAAAAGGCCAAGCTGGACCATGGTGCCACACACGGGTAGCCCTGGCAGTCCCAGGGCAGTTGCGTGGACAATACAAAGAAAAGTGTTACAGCTCTTCCTACTGAACCACTTTTCAGCGGGTCTCGCACAGAGCTAGTGCAACCTTCTACTGGAGTTAAAATGCTGCACTCCTGAGACAGTGACTCTCAGGAGCCCGGATGAATTCTGGACTAGTGCTGCTGCCCAGTTGGCAAGAGCACAAACGCTGTGCTTTCCTAAACCACAGTGTATCTGGATGCAGCTCTGGTGCTGACATGTCCTAACTAATTATTTCCCAGGAAAACGGCCTGTTTTGTTTTCCCCTGATCTCTTTCTAGAAGAACTTGCATTCAATCATTTTTGTTTCACAAAGGATCTGATTTGTTTTCAAGACATGATTAAGTGATGCTCTCCTTCCTCCCCACACGGCAAGCATTAATCCTTTGTGATGGTCTAAACTTTAAGAGAGCAAACCCCAGAGCAAAACTGAGCTGTGACTTCACCACAGGTCTCAAAAAGGGAAGTGAATGGTGCACTGCATGTTTTGTCTTCTAAGGCCAACATGGACAGGTTTGAAACCCATGATCTCATGTCATGCTGGGCCAGGAAAATGGCATATTCAGGGCATAGGTTTCCAGCATAAAAATACTCATGGGGTGATCTGATGTGACTCTATTCACCTGCCAACAGGCCTGGCAGAAAAATAAACAGGTTCTGGAGATGAGCTGCTGCTGGAGGCAAAGCAGGAGCCATTAAAAGAGCTGCCCTGACCTGCGAGGAACTGGCCTTTTTGCTTTGAACTTCAGCAGATCTTAATGAATTCTTCATAATTGGCAATCTGGGGTTTTCACTCAGGATATACTTCTCTTCAGGTGCCAAATCCAGGAGAAATATTTAACATTAGAAGTGCAAATTTTGGGTCTCCTGGTTGGCTGGCCAAGCTGGTGAAGGCAGTTCTAACAGGCACCTTCACCACACTGCAGATAACTGTGTTGTATCAGAGATTAGATTCATCCATGAACATGCATCAGTGCTGAAGGATTTGGTTTCATAATTATTAACATATTGACTTAAGTGAAGTTATTGACTTCAGTACTGTGAAAGCTTGAACTAAAAATAAGCAGAGACAGCTTTAGTAACAGAAGAAGTTAAAAAGTGGTTGTGTCAGAGGAGTAAGGTTTTTGTTGTGCTTGACTAATCTCTGCTTTACTGCTCTTCCAGTCCTCTGTTATCTGGCACTTTTGAAGGGGATGCTGCCAAGAAGTTCATTTGGAGTCCTAAATTTTATCCTTTAGGCAACACTTACTTCAGTTTCCTGAGAATAAATTTCATAGACAGACCCCTGAAGACAAAAACAGGAGAACTCTTTTTGCTCCATAAAATAATCTCCTCACTGGAGGATCTCAGACTTTCTGAAGAGGCCAGAGATACAGAACTCTTGATGCCTGCACAGAAAAGCTTAAGAAAAAGCTTCAGCCTTGAGGCTCCCAGTCCCTATAAGCTTCAGCTTCAAGTCCTCAGTCTTCTTCATGCATGTTTTCCAGGGTAAACAAATATTTACTGTATCAAATCCTGTTCATCAATTACAAGAATCAACACAGTATAGATGGTGCATGAATCAGCAACAACAAACATTCCTCGGGAAGGCATCCTAAACTCCAGTGCAAGATGGAGTGTGCACATTAAGCACAGAACCCAAGTGCAAAAGGCTCAAAGAAGAATGGATATTTTCAATACAACTCACCTAGTTTTTCACCTTCTTATGTACTCATGCACTAAAGGAACACAGAGATGGTGCCCTTGAACTGCACGGCAGCAAGGTGCACTGGGCCTAATGGAAAATGTTTACAATACAGATTTGATGGGAAAAGGAGCAAAGCATGAGATACAAGAATAGAATTGTTTCTGTTTCTGGTCTCTAGTGCTAATTTGGCTGCCAACAGTACACTAAATTTCCACTGAAGGCCAAGTCAAACCCATTTCCCTTAGGATGGAGGCATCTGAAAACTGACTGAGGTTATTTTATGTTAGTGCCTACGCATTCTCCAAGCAGATGAACTGCTTCATCTGGAATCCATGTCAAACCACAAGAACTGGCTGATAATAACAGTCAATTAAAATGATCTTGTTCTTCCACAAAAAATTTGGCTAACAGCTACACCTCACATTTTCTAGCTGGGTACAATGGGGCGATTGATGCTAGAAGGAAACAGGATAGGGTTGTACCAAGGATCCGAAGAGTCAGGTTTGGTGACAGTATTAGTAGGTTTAACTGCTTACACAAAGATGTGCGATGGAAAAGCCACTTCTGCTGAGCATGCAACTGTGAGAAAGTCAGAGCTAGAACTCACCAATATACAAGTTGTGCTAATTAGACAGAGGTTTTGAAACCCCCAAACTTTACACTCGATGCATATTTGTAGCTTTTGATGTTGTACTTGGTGCTGCTTCACACCACTTGGGGCTTACTGAGAAAAGCAGAAGCTGCTCCCCTGCTAGGCTGTCTGGGGGAGTCTGCCATCTGATCTACTGAATACACAGATAAAAGTCACTGCATACTTTTTTCCTTTTCAAGTACAGTACTGGAACTTGGGAAGTTCCTTTCTTCTCAACTTCACTGATGCAAGAAAGTGGCAGAATATGGCAGTTTTGGCTGCTTTCCTTTAGTAGCTCTTTGTAAGTAACCTTTTTTAATGCTAAGGCAACAATTGGTATTTTCATTTTGTATGCAAAAAAAAAACCCACTCTAATTAGAGAAAATAAAGGCAATGTCTTCTAAAAACTAAGAATGCTACTGACCACTTGATTGTACTGCTACCCTGCCTTTAAATATTGCTAGTTACCCTGCACTGCTATTGGATTCACCAGGTTTCTCTTGTTACACTTAAGAAAAGCCCAACTATCATGAAAATGGGAAGTTTAACAAAGATATTTCTATTTTGCTGTGATCTGCCATTCAAAAAGTGTTAGCCAGCCGTTTTGTAAAAAACACTCCGATATTTGATCTGCTTGAGTTTCACTTACACAGAAAGCAGGAGAGCCAGCCGAAAATTCTAAATGGAATCTGAAGATTTCTAAAGTCAACACTCAGTTTGGCAAGAGCATTTTAATGCATAAAGCTGAAATCCTCAGTGACTCTCTCCTGCTGATAGCCCTGGAGCAGCCAGCACCATGAATAGTACAAAATCAAAAGCAACCTAGATTAGAACATACAGTTTTGCAAATAAAAGGTTTACACAAATACTGGAAATTGTGTAGGCTTGAGCAATCTGATGCTATTTGGGATGAGGGGTGGCATAAGATAGATATGTAAGGGAAATATAGGTTGATAAGTAGACCAGGTCCACATCCCTAAATCTCTATTTGCCAAACCCAGCACTTGTGTTACTGTGCCAAGCTTTAAAAATCTTTACTACAGAGTAATAAACGTTTGTGGACTACGAAAGGTTTGCTTTGAAGATGTCATTTTCTCCAGCAATCTTTTGTTGGTTGAATATATAGTTCGCACATATTGTGTTTCCACCTACATGGCTGGAGAAGCCCTGCAGTCAAGGCTGTTCCAGGAGCAGGGAAGGAGGCTGTGTTCCAGGAACTCACTGGAACTGGAACAAAGAACAACCCTTGGAAAGTGTACACAGTCCTATGCACAGACTGTTGTACAGATGCCCTGTGTTTGGAGGACATTAGAAACTTGGTTTTATCTTTATCTTTTCTTTCCCCTCTCCAGTGAAGTCCCAGACTTTGGAGCACAGGCTCTTCCTCCCAGGCAGTCTGCCTCGTAACTCCAGGGTATCTCCCCAGCTTTGCCTTTCTAAGCATCACTTTCTCCTCCACATAAAAGACCCTGTGCTCTTTGGAGAGTAAAACACCTTTGAAATGCAACAGTAAACTGTAACTATCACAGCAGCCTTAAAAAAGGCAATTCTCATGTTCTTCTATCACAGTTATAAACATTGCCTGCCCTTATTTATTAGCTGCGTAGGCTTACGCCTGCATTACTTAAAGTTACTACTAAGAGTGTTTTCTCTGTACTTTTCGCATCACTTTGGACCCCGCTCAGTGTTATTACTCCTGTCTTGTCAGTTAAAAGCAGTGAATTTTATGGCTTCTTTTGAATTCTTTTTCGCCATTTTTCCAGTGCAAAATCAATGTAGTCCTCTTCATTAAAATAAACTGATAGCTTAGCTGTGTAAGACTTGAGAGTTTGTTACGAAGCAAAGTGCCTTCTGGAGGGAAAGCAAAACACTGAGGACAACAAAGACAATGTGGGAAAAAGTGAAAATACAAACTCTAAAACCCGCCAGACAAATCTGGCCTGCAGTTCAGAGGACTAGGCAAGCACTAGTTCTAGTCTTTTATAAAACTTGTAAGTATGATTTTGCTGTTGGCCATGGTAAGTTCTTCAATGTGTTGAGACATGAAAAGTCAAGAAAAATGCCAGAGTGCAAGGCTTGCTGCAGGAAAAAGAAAGATGACTCAATTCTTTGTCTCACAAAGCATGTCAGAGATATTATAAAGTACTTACAGATGCTCAGCCACTTGGATTGCCTGATTGGCCAAACATCTGAAACCCTGTAATTCTGAGGAGAAGGTACTATGCTGCAGACAATGAAATAATTTCTGTGGCAACAGAGAGAGATGATTTTCAAAAGGGAGAGAGGGCTTTTTAAACCCAAAATTTCAGTTGTGATCAGTATTTATCTAACCTGAACTGTGAAATCAGCCTATTATCATTATCATTTATAATGAATGTGCCAATAGAGCTTTTGAAAGATAACCACATAATGGAATCAAGAGACAGAGCATGAGCGCAGCTGAAAAGCTTGGGGCTAAACCCTCATTTCTCTAACAGACAGAATTTGGGTGAAACTAGTATTCATATAAACAAAGACCATGAAAAACAGGTGCCTCAGAGTTTGGACCCCATGTAAAAGAGAAAGTAAAACCAGAAAAGACCACATTTCATTTACCTATTTTTCTGGAAGACATGACTTCCTTTGCTGATCAAACAGAATATAGCAAATTATGAGCAAGATAATGTTATTTGCCTGGTAAATCTTCATGCCTGCTTTATAATGCTAAGGTACAAATGTTGGTGCCTTGTAATTCCCCACTAATAAAAGGCACTGCAGAGTTATTAGTATTATTATAGACTAAAGTCAGCGACAAAGAAATAGAGATCCATGAAAATGACTCCATGTATTTAACATCAAGATGGTCCCTTAAAACTCTTTACTTCACCATGCCAAATGGTTTATCATGGTAATGTTTAGCCACAAAGGCAATCAGATGGATTTGAGATCCCTCCGGAGGACTGTGTGACACACACAGCTCTGAAGATCTTCAATGACTGACAGAATCCGGCATGTCTGTGGCCATTGAACCATCACAAACAGTAATGCATGTTCTGACCAGATGTCTTGTAAGACATGAGTCAGTGTCAGCTTCAACAGTGAAATGCTGACCTCCTTTTCACTGTTAGCTAAAAAAAACACCCCCTCACCTTCAGCCAAGTTAAAATAAAAAAATACAGTAAAATATTAAAAAAAGCTTATAAATTATGTGGGTCTTATTGACAAAAATCTATTGTGCAGCTATTCAACAGTAGCCTAGATCGTAACAGCTAACCCTACTGAATCAACGTATGCTGGAGAAGAGAGCAAGTCAAGACTCACTTAACAAAACGTCCCTGACATAACGTATGTCTTCACTTTACCCTGCATTTTAGATTTTAATTTTTAGCTTACACTAAAGCTTTCAGGGCTTTTTCCCCTAATGAATGTCCTCAGTGCTATCAATTACACATGGTCATCGCCTTCCAAGTAACCATTACAGTCTTTCTGATTGAAATACAGAGAAAATTCTGAACATGTAAACTGTTCCCCCTTCACTTGCCATGCCTTGGGAACTTGTCAGCAGCATTTCCAACCAGGTAAAGCACTGAACCTGCCCAGCTTCATCAAAAGGGTCTAACAAGACTGCAAGTGTCCTTGTTAGACACGGCTTTAACACTGGCTGATCTCACCTCCAGAAACACTCCAACCAAACAGCACTGCAGAGTTTTGTTACTGTTTGGCCCCCAAACCCAACAAATTAAGATTATTTAGTTCTTACTAAACCCAACACTGGCTATTGCAGAGTATAATGGTGGTGTTCCAAAAGGTATTTTGAGAACAATAGACTAAATACTTCTGCAGGACTATAGTCACTTAGTTAATGTTCCCATAGCTCTAACATGCTTGTTCTTTTAATACAAAATATTATTTGTAATTACTAATGGAATTTGCTAATAAACATGGTTAATAATGAAATATAACTACACACAAACTTAGCTTTTTCACTGCATTTTAGAGACGTTTGTAAATACCATCAGTATATTTTGACAACTACTTTCAGGAAACAAAGATATGAGGTGCCCTTAAAGAAATGTTCTGAATGCTTTAAAACATCCCAAGGTTTAAAATAATTTGTTTTACTTTTAGCAGGAACCAAACATGAAGGGAGGAGGATAATGCAAACCAAACAAGAAGGACACATGGCCAGGCATGTGGCCCTGGCACAGCAGGACATGGGCAGACCAGAGAGGTGGGCTGGGTGGCAGATGGGTGCTAAAAGCAGCAAGCCCAAGTCACCACGTGCTCTCTTTATGACATGCCAAAATAGAGGGATATCAGTAAACTCCCCTATGGAAATAGTATTCCAGAATAAAAGGAAAGAGAGACCCCACACAAGGACTGATCCAAGCACAACTACAGCAGGGTAAGGATTTTGTTATAGTCACATCAAGAAATCTCACTGTGTCGCTAAAACCTCCAGTCCAACCTTTGCACAGAGGAAATTACCTTTTTGCTCCAACATACAGCAGCATCTAACAATACATGATAATGTTGAGAACACCCAATGCACACATAGGCCCAGACAACTTAAAACCAGAAGTTTTCTCCTTTGTTCTGCTCTGGCTATAAAATACACTTCTGATTTTTTTCTCCCCTCTCAACATTTTTAAACATGACAAAGAAAACCAACTGTTTCAAAATTGTTCACATAAAGCAGAACATTATTATATGACATTCTTTCCTAGAAATCTTTTAAGTCTTATTTATTAACAGAATTAGTCTGATCAGAAGCTGGCTGACACACAAAGTGTTGAAATATGTCATCTTCAAACCATGCTTTGCTAATGAAATTTTGGTGTTAATTCGGGGGATATAACAGAATCCTGGGATCTGGAATGAAAGCCAAACAACAAATGTGGTTCCTTTGGCAAAAAAGCATCATTTTCTCCCTTTTCTGTTGTGGGTTTGTCACTGCATGCTCTCCATCATCCATTTCTTTCCAGAATCTACTTTTTGATGTGGAGTCCCCACTTGGCCATCAAGTTCTACATTAAAATGCTCTGAACATGTTTTGCAGTTCCAACCCCAGGAACTGTTTTGCACTTTAAATCCCAGCATCCAAAGGGATTTCATAAAAATAAATAAAAATCCTAAGGCTGGGATTTCATAAACAACCTCAAGGTATCTCTACAATTCAATCAGCCTTATGCTGGTGCCAAGTCCAGCCAGCAACCACTGCCCAAAGCAGCAGCATGGTCAGGTAAATGCTCTGACCATTTTTGTCCAGCTCCAGGTTGTTGCGGCTAGATTGCTACTGGGATGCCAGAACACTCTTAAATTTAACCTTAATAAGTTTATATTACACCTCAACGACCAGCGTAGCTCCTGCACTGCATTTGGAGGAATTCAGCACCCAAACCCTGACTGGAGGGTGCCTTCTGAAACCTCAGTCTGAAGCATCACAAATGGGTTAACAGACGTGGCAATTTAAGCAGCTTTTCCAAGCATCTGCAGGGCATTAATATAATTGTGCTAATCCTATGGTCTAAACCAATGGTTCCTGATCTTTGAAGTGCAAGCACATCACAGGAAAGGTATGGCACAGAGACCAGGTGAGCTTTGCTGGATTTGCCCCATGCCAGGCCAATTCCAGTGTCCTTGTACTCCGCTCCAAAGAATACAAGTCCTGGTAAGTTCAAAGGAAAGATATCTACTGAAGGGTGAGCTGTGTTTTGGGGATTATTCTGTGCCAGCGGTGTCGTAATCTCAACAGGCTCAAACTCAACAGCAGAGGAAAGGCAATGACAGGAGTCCATCAGTTGCTCAGTGCTGTGTCAGACCACTGCTGCTCAGCTCTTTGCTATTAGACATCACAACTCCATGGCATTCAAACTGGTTACCTTATAACCCACATGAAAGGAATGCAACGAGCCAAAATTTTATCCTGATTTTATGACTCTGACAGCACAAAGTCTGACTTGCCTTTAGGCCAGATAAATCACAGTGTAATACAGAATGCCAAGTACTCCAAGCATTTGCCTCAAACTAACCCAAAATGAAGCCATCCGAAACCAAAAAGGGTTGCTCAGATTGGGTTTTTAGGTTGTCAAAAGCAGCAAAATGTTCTTAAAGGTTTCTTTTGTTCTTTTTCACTAATGTTTAAGACACTACTTTAAAAAATAATCAACATTAAGGAGCTAGATACAACTGTGAAATAACAATGTAGAAGTCTCCAACTAGCAAAGTGAGTCAGAAAATTGAACTGACATCAAAATCATGTGTTACGGCATCCACATCTGGATATCACTTTACTGACGACATCCAAAATTTCTTGGAGAGCTACTTGGGTTCTGTAAAAGTGTATTTCTCCCTTTGAAAGGAAACAATAATTGGAAGGTCTTACAGGAAGTCACTCAATACCATAGAAAGGAAATTGCAATGTGTTCCTCAATGTTAGTTTAAATCAATGTTATATTTAGCAAATGCCCGTATTTTAATGATAGTCTTTTTAATAGGTTCTACCATATCAAGTCTACTCAAAGGCTTATGCTAGATTAAGAGTTACTTTGGTTTTAGAACGTCTTTAATCACCCTGTAAGGTCTTCAGCTTGCGCTAGGATAGATGCCGTTCCCCATCCCCAGCACATCTAGGACTCCGCTTCCACCAAAATGAATGTTTTTTGCCCCAAGCTAATAAAAAGCAAAGCATTTCTGCACATGCTCATCTAGAAGTATGTGTGGTTCTTGAAAATACAAAGTGATTGACTATTAAAACCACCTCTTTCTGTTTCCAGAAGTATACACAGCAGTTTACCTTCCTAAGAATTTTGTCTTTGGGTATTTGGCTTTCAATAAATTCCATTAAATCAGTGGTTTCACTTGAATATTTTTTAGAAGTACAACAGTAGTGATACTAAGCAAAGTTCAAGAACTCCAAGGATAACAGTTCCTGTAACTACGTCCCCAAGTTGACCAAATCCAACAAAACATAATTGCAGCCCCAGTGCTAAAGACTCTGGGACACTGCTCAGAAACCCTGTGCAGAATTCCCCTGTGGTTTTTATGTATTTCGTTACATTGTGAAGCAATAACATCAAAATTAAGTTTAGAACACAGATTTGTATGGAGAAGGACTCCATACAACTTGTAATCCTTAGTGTTCAAAAATTGTTGTTACCAACAGCTGAATTATTTCCACTGAACGTAACTTGGCTTAAGTGAATCCGTAAATTCCATAGCAGCATTTGGACCAGGAGCTAAGAAAAAAGCTGGTAAATGGCCTAAACCATGTTTTTCAAATATATAACTCAAGAAGGTACCCTGCATGATAACGTGAGTTACAGAACATTTCTGACTATATTGAAGACTATTCCCCTGTCTCAGGGTTTCTGTGTATCTAGATGGCTACTGGAAAAGTGTAGAACTACAAAGAGACCATATTCCCAAGTGGCAAAAATTCACCTGTATCCCAAAATAATACGATTAAAATATGTTCTATTTGCAAGCCTAGTGATAATAAAACCACCTCTGGTGATTCAATTTGGAGAACAGATTATAGCCAACATTGTGATGGTTATACCCTTGACAGAGGAAACTAAGGAATGATCAGAAAGAAAAATGACTTCCTCAACAAACACACAAATAAAGGCAGACATCTTCCTTAAGGAAAAAAAATCATTAAACAATGTATGAAAGAAAGGAAAAAGAACACTCTGCAGATGATGAGATAGAAATGTCAACCTAATTTCGTTATGCAAATCATTCACAACACTAACTGCATCATAATTGAACATCACATGATTCCAACATGTAAAAACTCCATCATTTCTTTTCAGCATAGAAAGTTAGAATAACTATAGCAGTTCATTTTTCCAGGAGATTCTGGATTTTACAACATCATTCTTTGTTTGGTACTAGTAAATGTCTTTGCTAAGAAAATAAAAAGAAATTTCCTTCTTCCATACAACTTCTAATGAAGTGCTTTTGTTGTCAGCCCTAGCAGATTGCATAGTTTCAACTTTTTCCATTGCTCTTCACTAGTCTGAAAGGAAAAGTGTTTAAAAATGATTCTGCTTGCTTCTGCAGGTGGGATTCTCTGCAGTCACTTTGAATCAAGATGTCAAAGCAAGAAGAAGCAGAGTCCAAATACTCAGAACCCATAGCCTCTTAAAGCTTCTTTGGCAAAGGCCACAGAACACAACTCTGATGCAAAATATGTAAAAATCTAATGGAAAAAAGCTGTAAATGACAAATACTTTATTCCATTCATACCTAGCACAGATTTTGCACAGCTTTCAATGGAACCTAAGAACATGCTTTCTTTCATTGCAGCCTTAAACGTGAAAGTTAGGAAAGTCTTGTAAAACCAAGCTAAAGCCTGTGCCATATTATGGGCTCTCCTATTTTCACCTTTTTTTGCCAAGTACTAAAAGCACTCATATAAAGGTGCTGAAAATACATTAAAATATCTGAGTCAATATTAGAAGAAAGGGAACAGGAAAGTTTGAAGTATCTGACTGAAGTGGATGGATTAGACTCGCCAGACCCAAAGGTTTTATGCAGGCGTATGATCAGCTAGAGGAAAGAGAGCCTGAGTCATCAGATACATCAAAGTCGAGGTCCAGTGAATGGAATTAGTGTGTGCTGTGTGAACAGGAACGATACCTGCATTCATCTGCCCACTGCAGAACTTTTAATTACACTCAAACAGCCAGTAGCATCAGTGACTGAAATCCCCAGATTACCTTGATTGCTCTGTCATTATCTGTAATCAGCTGCTGCTTCTTATCTTCAAACTTTTGTACAACTTCCTGGAGCCGCTGCTCTGTGGCAAGCTGCTGCCGGCTGCTCTCCTCTGTCAGAGAGGAAATGGTTGTCTTAAGTTCAGCTATGATCTAAAAAGAAAACAGCATGCTAAATCTCTCTTCAGTAAAAGGCATGTATTTTGCATGTTTTTATGCTGCTCAGTACAAGCATGGCACTGGCAAACTCTGCTGCACAAGCTAAATAGTTTAAATTAACATATGACACACTAGCAAGCATGAAATTCCAAGCAGAGAAAAGGAATAGAGTAAAGCTGCAAATGACAAAAATTGCTGAACACAAAATATTTGGAAGAGTTTTCCACTACGACATTCCAAAATATTTACTCATGAGAACAAAGCACATCTGTGATCTTCAAAACAGAGCATGTTTCCAGGCTGCCACTGCTCTGAAACCAGCAGTGCAAATTCACATGGTGGTTGTGGTGTTTGGGTACTTTAGAGCTTGAGACTTGACACTGCAGAGAAGGAAAACACCCACATTTACATACTGCAGTGAAATTTAAACTTGATAGTGAAAATTTGGGAGCTGCTGAAAGGAGCATATTCTGCTTAGCAATACAGTGGGGACCTGATTCAATGCCCAGGACCCTTAAACCAGATCTTTGACATGATTCGCTCATGATTTATTGAAATGTACTTGTTTCACCTTTTTTATCACTGTGAAAAGTCATAACTAAACCTGATCCTTTCGGCATATTTACAGAATTTTATGCTGACACGTCATCACCCAGCAAAGCACTTAAACATATGGGAGAGTCACTGACTTTAATGTATATATGCAAGCTTAAGGTTAAGCTGCTGTAGCAGCATAATATAGTCGCATTCTAAAAACGCTTCAGCACAGGGCAGTTGAGGGAGGGACTACAGAGTGCTTGGACCTGTGTGTTTGCAAGGCCTCCCCTTTGGTAGAGAAACACTGAAATATATTAAGGCCACAGTTAGGAAAAAAAAAGGTGTTTAAAAACTGCTACTAGGACATGACTAACATAATAAGAAAGATGCTACAAATGAAGGTATTAAATCACTGAGGAAGGGAAAAAGGACTGATTATGACTCTACTGAAAACTTAATTCGCTGTTTTACTACCTGAAAACCTAAGAGAGTAACGCAGAGTAAAACCTACATAGATATTTCTGCATTCCTTTTCTAAAACCAAGTATGTATTAACTAATACAATACATCAATTAAAAGCAAGGCTATTAATGAGATCAGCGTGCCAAAGTTTAGAGATTATCTGGGTAGGTGTAACTCTTTAAGAAAAATTAAGCAGTAACACAGATTTTGCAATTTAGGTCATCATTCAGCTGACACATTTTGCATAAATTTGGCTTTTTTGGTGTGTAACCACTTATACAGATCATATAAAACCATATAAAATATTAAGATAACAACTTGAAGCCATGCAAACCTCTAACAAACCCTTTAATAAAATACAAAGTTGAGATTTAAAGCTTTGACTGGGTTAAGACCTGGGGCTCGCACAGGAGTTCTGCAATGCATGCGAGAGAATTTCAGCATGAATTGATGGAGAAAGATGTCCTTTGTGCAGTGCTTTTCAGAGGAAAAAAATATCTGTTTACTTTGTATAAACTTCAGAGGAAATTTCTTGAAATCTCTCCTCTGTGTGGGTGTTAAAAGTGAATGTTCCAAGAGGCCACAGAGAGTAAGATTAGACAGATGTTGTCAGCAACACGACCACAAGAAAAGTTGCAATTGACCTATTATTAATACTGAGCTACAAAACCCCCTGTGTTCAAGTAACTTCAGGGGTTTGATTCAAACCCACTAAAGTAAAGAAACTCAGACATCAGGGTGAAACTCCTTTATTGTGCCAAATAGCCCTGACACATGATGTATGTGTTGTGTCTGCCACCGAAAGGAGGGATGCCAGTTTTGGCCATTGAGGCCATCTCTCCCCAATAAAGAGAACAGTGTGTTAGCTACAGCAATGCCTAGCTTAAAGAAAAGAAAGAAAATCTCCACGTTTTTCCTTTTGAGACTATTCTACAGGCCAAAACGTTTTAGTCTGACAAAATTCATTATGATATTGAGGTTAAATAGTTACTACCTTGCACCATGGCACCTAGGTGTTGCCACTGTAACAATTACAGCAATTTCCCTCAGCCCTTGTTCAAAACATGCAGAAAGGCTTAAATTATTAAATGCTTCTATTCCATCTGTCTTTAACAAATGGACCAAGACCCAATTTTGTATTGACAGTAAACTATGCCTGGCACAGAGAGGCTGACTGATTACACACACTAGGCATGACAACAGCATGAAAATGACAATGACAAGAGGTAAAATAGAATCAGCAATGAAAGGGATCTCTTCCTTCAGGTCTGGCATGCATTAAATGTTACTTTTTGAGCTGAATCATTTTACTGCTATTCAGGTGGCAAGATAAACAAATGAGGGGAGGTGTTGGGTTTCCTCTCTTTCTTTCTAAATAAGGCTTTCAACAAATTATTAAAAGGCATTTAGGAGAGCATCCTCTCCAATGTATCACAGAATCATGGAACTGGTAAGGGCAAAAGTGTCACCAGAGCTGGTTGCTCAGTCAGGTTTTGAGTATCTCCAAGGATGGAGACTCCACAATCTCTCTATGTGCAGAAAATACAAATTCGGTTTTAGAAGTATAATGGAAAAACTTATTTACTGATGATTCTGATAAATGCAGTGAAAAAAATGTAGTGTGAAAAAGCAATAATCCAATGAACTTCGGTGAAACAACTAAAGTCACAATTTGGACAAGTGCTACAGAGACTCAGAAGTAGCCAAAAAACTTAAGTCTTGTGTTTTAGCAAGTGTTGATAAACCAGTAAAGTTTATAGTTTCTTGTTATTGTCTCACTGATCACTTCTGCCTAGGTCAGAGGCCTCTCAGCCATTCTTTGCAGTGATTTTATTGATTTTTAAAGAGTATTATTAGACTATTATTACTATTGCTGAAAACACACTTTGCAAGTGCAGGCGTTCTGCTGTGGTTGGGAGGAATGAGAAGAATGACACCTCCACATAAAACCTCGTGGCAATTTTCTTATTATTAAAAGCTTAACTTCTGGTTGCATCTCCATCAGTTTTCACACTTCAGTATTACCTGTCAATCAAACTGAAAGCTGGAATATTTAAAAATCATCCTGTCTTATCATTTTTAAGTATATATGTAAATTCAACACACATTTTCATCTTCCATGTTCAAAGGGCTACTCTGAAGAACAACAACTCATGTCAAACCCAGTTTGCTTTCAGGACCCTGACACTCTTCAAAGTGCTATTTTGGGCAGAAATGCTGAAGGGCCTAGGAGCAATGATGTACGTGGAGATGGCAGAATTGGGAACGCCGTCCTGCCATCGGCTGTGCTGGCAACCACCACCTTGTAACATGAAATGCAAGTCCTGGTTGTTTGAATGTTCCCGATTTTACAAGATGAGCTGGTTCACATGGCACCTCACCTTCCCACTGACTGAGGGAGGATTCAGACCTCTTGAGTGCTCAGGAGATGAAAAAGTAGGTGGTTGGAACACCTCTCCTGTGAAGACAGGCTGAGAGAGCTTTGTTCACCCTGGAGAAACGAAAACTCCGGGAAGACCTTAGAGCAGCTCCAGTGCCTACAGGATCTACAAGAAAGCTGGAGAGGGGCTTTGGACAAGGGCCTGTAGGGACAGGACAAGGGGAATGGCTTGAACCTGACAGAGGGGACACTGAGATGAGCTCTGAGGCAGAAGCTCTTCCCTGTGAGGGTGCTGAGGCGCTGGCACAGGGTGCCCAGAGGAGCTGTGGCTGCCCCATCCCTGGCAGTGTTCAAGGCCAGGTTGGACACAGGGGCTTGGAGCAACCTGCTCTAGTGGAAGGTGTCCCTGCCCCTGGCAGAGGCTTGGAACTGGATGAGCTTTATGGTCCCTTCCAACCCAAATCATTCCCTGATTCTATAAAATTTAGAACTCAAAAAACCACCACCCATATTTTATAGTCAGCTTTAATGCTCTGTGTTATTTGAAAGGTTAAAATCTGTAAGACACACAGTGGATTGGGAATGATTGTGGCTTGTCTTTATCATCAACAGAGCAGAAATAATTACACTTTTCATCAAGTTTCCAAATCAAACGCATTCACCTGAGGTTCCTGTCTTCTCGCTACCTACCTGCGAGGATTTAGCCAGCTTCTGACTGTACTCCTTCTCAGCCTGCTTCAGCCGGCAGTTTGCCTGAAACACACACAAAAGGCAAGCAGATTAGCTCAGACGAAGAACGTGTACAGACACTTTGCCACCGACCCCTCCGCTTGGCACCTCATCCACATGCCTATCGCGGAGCGGCTGGGACCCGCGCCAACTCCAACGCCCTTTTGTGGCAGCCAAAAAACCGCGAGGGCTTGTCTTTGATCTCAGGCCAACTATTCATCACTTGAAAGAGGGGAGAAATTGTACCTCTGCTGCCAATTATTAGAAAAACATAAAGACTTCTGCAGATTAAAAAAAAAAAGAGAGTGAGTGAGTGTGTGTGTGTGGCAGGAGGCAACACACACAGGAGTTTATTGGGGTGACTTTGTTTCTGAATGCAGGGAAGAGGGAAGGAGAAAGTCCCAGGCACAGGGACATACATGGAGGACACAACTTCATGTCTCAGCTTGGTGCCTGCAACTGCCTTTTGTCCCATTGCATGTCCCTTCCTGTTTAAAGGTGGTGATTGCACTGAAAATCAACCCGTCACACAGCTGAACCAACTGGACACCCAGCTCTTTCCTGCTCCTAGCATTTGTTTTCACAACTCGAAGATAAAGAATAGAACAAATTGAAAACAAGGCAGCTTTGTTGTATTGGAATCCAATGAGCAAATATTTCTACAATGCTGGGGAAAACAGCTCAAATAATTTCATTTCAGAAATAATTCAATAATACTAATAATTGAAAAATAAATCAAATTTCATTTCAGAGCACAACTCTGATTTGTATTTTTCTTTCAAAATGCCATGGTATTATATTGATAGAGCAGCCTCAAAACACTGTCCTTGGATGAACTGCTGAACACTCTCATGTTCTTGGCTCTAAAATTTGAGGACAGGTGTGTAAGAAAACTATTTTCTGAGGGGGGCAGGATATTAAGAAGTTGAGTTCTGAATCAAATTTAAGCTGATTAAGTTTTCAAAATCTATCTGACCTCGTGTTCAAATCTTTGATCTGTCGTCCTTAGTTTTATGACACAGCATCCAGCACGCAAACACATGCTCCATCAGCTGCCCGTGTCCCAGTGTGTGTTTTGGGGGACCACAAAAGCCAAGGAGACCCCCTCAAAGCCTCTGAACCCTGCCTGGATCCAGCTGCAGGACTGAAACTCCATGTCTGCAAACACCGGGGATTTCAGTCAAGCAAACAGTCTTATTGATTTTACTGGACTATAAATTTCGGAGCTTAAAGTTGCAGAGAGTGTTTGCGAATCACCACCAGGGTTGATGGGGCTCAAATCATCCTATGCAATCCAGGCAGTTCTGTATGGAACAGCTTAATATAAGTATATTACAGCCAGTTAAAAATAATCTTAAAGCTGTACATGATACTACAATTTAAGGTTTTGATTCCCTTCAAATTCCAAGCTTATGAAGCTCTTTGAGGTCCAGATGTCATCTGTTTGTTGGTACGATGAAATCTGCTAAAAATCAAAACCAATTCTTATCAAAACCAGTTAATCAAACCAAATCAAAACTGCCTATGCATTTTTGACAACACATGTTCTGGTTGGGTTTTGTTATAGATAGAGATAATGGCACTTCTCATTGTTTTAAAACAGCATATATGAGAATTCTGGAGCACCAGCCAAATGAAATTCTGCTTCTACATTTATCATCTGAAGTGTGCCACAAACACTGCAAGGGCATATTGTGGGGCTGCATAAATGAAGAGAGAGCAGTAACACAGAAGGGGTTACGCCAGACAGCTCTGTGTGTGCTACACTTCCCTTTGTATTCAGGCTGACCCATGCTAACACTCCTTCCTCTATTGTCTAGGTTCAGATTACGTTTTACCACCCCTGCATATCATCAAGTGTCTGAAACTGCCAGTTTATCTTTAGGGATATAAATTACAGTAATAATATAAATTGCTGTTACTCCCAGAAAGGGAGAGATACCAGTCAGCAAGCACTGCACAGAAGATCCCATTACAGCTGCTCTCACTCAACTTGCCTGGGGTAAAAGTCTTCATCTTTCATAGAAGCAGCTTTATAACCTCCTGAACTCACAGAGAAATCCCAATAAATAATAAAAAAACACTCATAACTTCCATAAACAAATTGGGAATGGTTTGTTCACACTGAACAGAACCAGGATGACCTCTGACAGACATGACAGAGGCCAGCCAAAAGATACACCGAATTACAGTGTTTTAGCCCTAACTGAAAGCAAAGAAAGTACATCCTACCAGTTATTTAAAGGCAATTATGACATCTTATTTTATACTGCCTTTAACAAATTCCAATCAGCAAAATAGATGCAAGTTGTCTTCCAGTCATCAAACAACCACAAATTAGTGCATTCACTTGCAGTCCCAAACATCTTTATTTGCGGGGTCTGATTTTCAGAAGTACTGAGCTACCAAAGCTGCCACTAGAGATGGTGACAACACATTTAGAGCAGCTCTAGCTGTCTATAACTGGCTGTATCCTGACCCTGTGGCACCAAGAACTACGGCCATGTGCTGACTTCAGCTTTTCTCTCAGATCTGTAACACCGCACAGGTCTTGCATCACCACCGACTGCACAGGTAGCACCAGGGAAGCTCTGCAGAAGCCATCAATACAAGTTACAGCACACTGGTCAGCTGCGAAGATCTAATTCATGGTGATGCACAGGAACACTCTTTTCCCTCATCTTCTTTTACTGCAGACATATAAAACTTTTCCCTTTTTAAAACCTGCAACTAAACTAATTTAATACCTCTTGCCTATAGGCTGTTGCTTTGCAGCCTAGGGAGGCATAAACCTCCTCCCCTGGGGCACATACAGCACTGCTACACACAAAAAGGCACCTTTTTACCTTTTTTTTTTGAAGGAATGGCTTACAGCAGAGTAAATACACATAGTTGCACACTGTGAACATCACAGAGGTTTTATATTACGTTTATCTTGACAAGTGCGCAGGTTCAAAATGGCCTGGTGTACACAAGCAGCAGTTTCCTTTTGTAACAGGCTGCTCTGCTCATGCATTGTATGAAGCACAAGCTGCTTCTGTATTATTTTAAGGGCATTCCCTCACTTGCAGGTTACATGCTATTTCAGAAACATAATGAATAAGAATCCAACTGGAAGGTGAACATTTGGAGGGTCAGCCAGTATTCATTAAAGTCTAACTCTTTTTATAGCGATGGGCAACGCTGCAAATAGAGTTAATGGTCTTAAACTAGTTTTCCGCATGCGAGAGGCAGCTGTTGGAATTCACACTTGGCAAAAACTTGTCAGAAATATCAATTGTAATATCCATTTTTAGAATAAAAAGGTTTAAATTGGATAAGCCATAGAGGAATTCCACTGATTCAAAATTAACTTCTGTTCAGTTTCACACAGTTAAAACATATTTTAGCTGAATTATCTGATTAGGACAATTTTACATGCAGTTATTTTATATTACAGAGTGAGGACTTTTGCATTGAAAAGATTATGTCCTTGTTACAGTTAATTGGGTTTAAAAACCAACTATAATTCTATAACAAGCCTCAAAGCATCATATTGTGGTTGCTGAGCAAAACTGCACCAACTTCAACAAAACATTTCACGTGAATATTAAAGCTGGTTTTAGCACTGGAGACGTGGTATCTGAATTAGTGGCTGCTATTCTGACACGGGCTGAGCTTCAGTTCTTCCTTCCATGAAACAGAACAGCAGTGCTAAGAATAAAAGAGCAAAGGATCTATGATGGGACCACACCATGAAAGCATACCATGTCCTCCCCGAACTGCAAAGTTCTTATATGCTATTTTTAAGGTATATGATGTATTAAAGGGGACTTTTCTAGTTCTACTTGATGGATTGCATGCCCTGAACAGCCCCAGGGGCTGCTCACCAGCGCGGTGTCAGCAGTAGCTCTGGCTGCACTATGGGGTTGGCAGGCACACGGACAACTTCATCCTCCATCAAGATCCATGAAGGCGTTGAGGACGTCTGGAATGATTATCAAAAATGCAGCTGTTGAGAATTTTCTGGAACAGCCCAAATCTGTGCAAAGGGACATGGTTTAGTGGGACTTGGCAGTGTCTGGTTTACAGTTGGACTCAATGATCTTATAGGTCTTTTCCAACCTAAACGATTCTATGACCCTGTATCGTCCAGCTTTGGAATGGTGACATTTGGATGGAAAGTTAGATTGCAGTTATGCACATAATTAACAGGAAAACTCATTCCTGCAACCCAAATATAGATAGATCTGTAAGAGTTAAAGATGCATAGAGAAATCCTGTTCATCTATCTATGAATTATAGTTTGTGACTGACTCAGTGGTGTTTCAGTTTGATTTCAATCTCCCAATACATAAACCAAAACCCCCACAAACATAACTCTCATAAACTAGAGGGGTGTATATATATGTATATATATGCACACTCAAATTCACTAATACAAAAGCAGCTTTAAAAAAACTGTTTAGGGTACTAGCTATGAAAGAGTAATTCTTTCAAAATGCCTGCAACTACCTAAATGATGGCCATACATAGGCTGATCCTCCATAATTAGTTAGATAAAAGTGTAAGCAAACTGGGGGGAAAAAAAAGAAGAAGGAAAAAAATCAAAGGGTGAGGGAAGGAGAAGAAAGAAAACTTGCTCCAGGGAAGAAGCAACTGTTCTCTGATGTGCAGCAAAGAATTTAACATCAAAGAACTAATGTAAATGGGGCCCATTTACCTTAAAAAACAACACACCACTCCACATTCTGGAATATTTCTATTTAAGTTTGACAGCATTATGCTTTGTACCAAAATTCAAGATTGTGTAATTTGACAGATGTCAAAAGAAAATGACCTTCAGGATGGCGAGCTGGAGCAATTTTTGTTATTAAGCATGTTAAACCGCTCTGTACAGTATCTGTTTAGACTTCAGAGATTAGCAGAGCACCTTTTAAGTTCATCTGATTGTACATAAAAATTTCATTTCGACCTCAAAGCCTGAAATGTGTATTTTCCTCATATACCTCTGATACCAACAGTGGGGGACTCCCTATGCCAATATCTTGCTCTTTCTACTGCTCTCCCCACCAACCAGATACCAAATGGAAAGCTGAATCTCTGTGTAACAGAGAGAATAGCATACCAGTTCAAATATGTAATTTGAGCCCCCCAAAAGACCATTAAAAATAGTTCAATATCCAAAATGATGTTAACAGAATAATTAGCCAAGTAGCAAATGACTTCAAGGGTTTTGAAAATGAATGATAGAAATCCCAAAATCCTATTAATACTCTATTTTCCATTTCACTTTTGTAGGGCTGTAAATCTGTCTTTTTTCTCTTCAGGAGTAAAAAAAAAACCCTGTCATTCATTTGTTGAGTACTTCTCATTGGGAAAAGAACAAGAATGAATAGAAATGAATTTGACACTCCACCTGTATGGAAAATTGCCTTTCTGCAGTGTACTGCAATTCTCTGCTTAATGGGGGCCCACTGAAGAGCTGCTTCTGCAATTTGTGCCTTAGGAAATCTCTGATTTCCAGTCTTTCCATTTAAACCAACAGTATATTTTTAATCAGCCCAAATTCTGTAGAGAAATTAAACATAGGCATTTGTCTTCTATGAGAGTTAACTGCAAGGTGTCTGATGACAGTTACTCCATCCTTACCCTCGTATGCCATTACTAGCTTTATCTAAATGGATTTCCTGAGCATCTAAATATTTCCCAGCATCACTAATACTGATTTTTATTCAATACTGCAGTGAGCCAGGCACCTGATTGAAAACCCACTGCACAATTAGGCCTGAAACACAAGCCTTGTATACAAAACAAGGTTTTAAAACCAGATTAATGGTCTGGGTTTGCCACATGAAATTGTTCAATGCCTTAACTAGACTTTATACAAGCTAGTACCGATGCAAGCACCAGGCATTTAAAGGACAGACAAGGAATTACAGATTAACCTGAAGATGTACTGTGACATTTTGCCAAAAGATTGCTTCATGTGATAAGCACCAGGCTGGGGGATCTTGGACTGCAAAGGCAAAGCAGGCCAGTTTCCCTTTGCTTTATTCTCATCAATCATCTGTGAACTGACTATCAGGGAAATCAATGTTGTATTTCATGATGACAGAGATTCCTAAAACGAAAAGATTCAAACTATCAACATCATAATGTATGTAACTGTTCCTCATCTACCATCTATCACGCCAGACAGTTTTGCTTGGGATTTCTTGTTAACTTCCCATTGACATTAACTTTTTTGTCAGTTCAGGGGCAGGTGGCTTTTACATTATGGCACTATCCCTTCTTTTGCTCACACTCAAATAAGATGAACTGAGGAAACCTAGTGAAGACGTTGAGACTGCAACACTCTCCACATCAGGGTTCTAAAGCCCGGTTTTCCCATGGCTGCATGTCTCAATCCGGTACAGCACAAATACAGTCCTGGATTATAATTGTTAGTATTTCTTGGTTTTCTTCTGTTCTTTACAACTACATTAAGATGTCTATTTAAAGTGGGCTTAAGATATTATATCACAAGTGGTGGCATTTTCCTTTTCAGAGCCTTAACAAATAAAACATGCACCCAATGGGAACTGTTTGAGCTTTTACAAGCTGCCTTTACTCATCAGCAATATTGGGCATCTCACTTGCTCATGTGCACTCTGTCTCTCTCTCCCACTCTAACACAAAAAAGTTTACAGAATAGCTTGTATCACTCAGGCCCAGATGGTTTTGGTACCCAAACAGCTGACACCCAGTAGAATCACAAAGGGAAAGGCTGTTAAACATCTTTGAAGATGCAAGTCAAAGCTAAATTTTCTTCCCCAAATAGAAGGCGATGGTACCAGGATGTGACACTGATTCAGGATTTGAGGGGTCTCAGTTAAAGACTACTCAATATAAGCTTTACAATACATGATTCTTTCAGGAATCAAGAGATTTCTGAGACCCATGCACTTTATTATTATACCAGCTAAGTTTATATGCCTTGATTTTTGCCAAGGAGAGACTGTAAAGCTCCTGAAGGGACTGTAAACGGATAAAAATGTGATTTTTTTATTCTTTAGATTCTCCAGTGCTGTTTTAAGTTCAATTTTGTGGCAATAACAAGCAAGCGTTAAGAAGATAATGACTAGGAAAAAATACTACATACGTATCATTTTGAGATAGAACCTTTTTTAGTAGACAGAAGGAAAACTGGAAACGAAAGGACAGACTCAGTATTACTAAGTTAACTTGGTATTACTAAGTTACATCATTAGATGAGAGCCAAACAGAAGTTAAGCTTTGACAGTTGGAAAGACAAACACTGAAAATACAACAAAATCCCCTAACAAATCTATGATCTAAAGCAACCAGTGTTCGTTAGCAAGATTATGCTGGATTACTTTTTGTAGTTTTAAATACAACAAAGCTTCCCCAAAAGAATGACAACTTTATGGAGCCAGAACGCATTACCATCCCGATGACTAACTGTGCACAAGTCCAGCACAGTCCCAATTAAAAAGAGAATGGAAGATATTGCTCAATCATGAAAGCAATTAAAAACATAAATAAGACTCTTTAACATTCCCAATGTTTAATTATTTATCCGTTCTCCATCCTGCAGCTGTAGGTCAGAATTAACTCCTCCGAACTAAATACAGGAGAACTCTTCTGGGGATTTGTACCTTATTCGTTTTCAAGCAAACACTCAAATTCATTTCAAATTCACACAAGAACTGCAACAGTTTCACCTAAATCAGATTTTCTACAAGTTAAACACCCCTCCTACACTCAGATGTGATTGTGAAACTACTTTGATCTCTGTTCCCAAATTTATTGCTCTGTGTAATCCATGACAAAATATAATGTGATTTACTGTATCTCTATATGACAGCCCAGCAGCTGACAGAACTTAATAATTTAGCATAAGAAAAAAAAACCTTCTGGCACCAAAATATACGAATCATAATTGAGGCACTTTAGTATCACATTACAATGAAGCATTTGCAGCCTGATCATAAGAACTTCCAAATAATTAGAATTCTTTCTCACTCATTTAATGAAGGTGGGTTTACTCCGTGACATGTTCTGCAGCTGTAAGCCAGTCGTTGTGGAGCACTTTTGTTTCTTCATATTAAAGACTCCAAAGGCATAACAACATCATTTTACCCATTCCCTATTTCCCAAACACTTCTTCGCCTTCAGAAAAGGGGGGGGGGGGGGGGGGAGGGGGAAGTGCCACCTGCAGCTTTTCTCTATTACAAAGATATGAAGAAAAAGCAAATAAGTATAAGCAATGTTTTCAAACTGTGCCAGAACTCAAACATGCAATAAAGATGTTTTATATTCGTTTCCAATGTATTAGTTTGGCCTCGATAACTGAGCATTTTTTTCTAGATAAAGCTATAGTAAAAAATTCAGATACGCAAATACCGTCCTAAGCAGGGATGTGATGGACATGTTCCATGGGGCAGCTTTTGCTTCGGCTTGTGCTGACTCAGGTCTGGGGGAAATTTCCACTTAGTACTGACTGATTCCAGGTAACAAACACCAGTTACTCTTGTTTGCACAAACAAAACCATGAACCAGCCCCTGTGAAGTCAGCAGCGATAGCTGCAGGTACTAGGATCCAGCACCAGGGCATCAGTGTAGGATCTGTCCTCTCGCCCCTGGCTGAGCACCCACACCAGATGCTGTTCATTCAACAGTTCTCAAAGAATCTAAGAATGCATTGGCCAAGTTGTTAAAAAATAAAAAGCAATCTCACATTACAATCAGCTACTGTACTGGAAAATAGCCAGTGTTTTTCCTAGTGTTATAACATACCCTGGGATGTAAAAGTAAGTAAAATTGGTGAATTAGAGAAAACTGTGCCTACATTCAATCAGCCTCCTCAAAGACACATAGTATGGTGGAAAAAAGGGAGTGAATGAGGTAATGATTCAATTGGGCTTTAACAAGTATTTAATGAAGTTAAAATAATAAGCAATTGTGTATTACAAGATAAAGTTGGTGTGTTACAGTTTGTTTGGAGAGTGAAGAAAGGAAACTATTGAAAAAATAATTAGAACAGCCATTCTGCCACTGGAAAAGCCTCCTGCATCTTGTAACCAGGAAAGTTAAGACCAAAACATCAAGTTATGCCCCCCCAGGGTCAGACTCATGGGTTTCCAAGCCCAGACTGCATAAACCTGGTTCCTCATATTCCCCCAGCATCCATAAGTGCCCCATCCCTGCTTATTCCCATTAGTGACCGGTTACAAACACGCTGCTCATCAAACTGCTTAGTCATTTTTTGAACCTGCTGATATCTGCCTTCACAATCTCCATGGAAATCAACTCAAGCAGCTCACTATCTGTTTAGAGAAGTACCTTCTTCCGCCAGTTTTAAATCAGCCAATCTCCCATTAGCTTCCAGCAACTGTGCCCAAGTTCTTGGGTGGTAAATAACAACTCAGCATTCGCCTTATCCACCACCTTCACAATTTTGTTCTCTGTGAACAACTGAGACTATTGCTTTGAACTATCTCCAGTAAGGAGAGAGACGTTATTTCTATTTAGTCTCATTTGAGTGAAATATCCTTTAGAGTATTCTGCCTTATTTTTCTTCATGTTTGGTTGTCTTGACTGAAGACTCTACCAAATCATCCCTGAAGGGATGACGCAGTTCCTATGACCATGTTCCTGCTCCACTATCATCTTTCCTTCTTTTTCTTTGGAGGAATAAGAAGAAGCAGTGCAAAAGGGGACATGCTAGAGAGGAAACTGGTTTTCTCCCCTCATCTGTGAGCTAAATTTTATTGCCAAATTTGCTGTAAAGTTACTATAAAGACAGATTAAACAATCTGTGCTTCTTCTCGGTAAGAATTAGAGGCTTTTCAGCTTATTCATAGCTAAGGCTCGAGCAAAAGAATATGTGTAATAAATTCAAACAGACTTTTAAAAATTTAACTCTAAAAAAATAGCACATATACAACTGGTAGAGATCCTGGATGCACTCGGCAAGGAGAAAAACATACATCTACATTATCATTAGATACCAATCTAATGGTATCATTATACTTGGGAAGAATACACATCTGCATTTTATGCTTGACCTATCTGCCCCCATGTAAATAACCAGGGTATCGCTGCAATGAGTGTGGAAACAGTTCATCTGGATGCTCATACAGATGAAGCTGTCTATACTGTGGCTATTATTGTTCAAGTTAATGAAGTGAAAGGTGTCACTCAGATCAAAGGCTCCATTATGCTCAGTAGTCTACACAAGAACCTACAGAACTGCTGCAGAGATGGTCTCCTTCCCCGAAGGTCTTAATACAAAGATGGAATCATTTTTGGTAGTTAATGAAATGTCGAGTTGGCAGACAAGAACAAGAGCTACAGAGACAGTATTCAACAATGTAAGCTAATGGAAAGCAGGCAATGCTTATTCTTTATCAGCAGAAGTAACTTAATTGCTTAAGGGAAACTCAATACTTTCAATAGAGTATCTCTTGGAGTATCTCTTTAATCTCTGAAGATGTCATAATCTTTCCCTTCATCTTCTATTTCTTTGCCAGTGCTGAACAGTGTGACATCACCTATATGAGCACAGTGCAAGAACAGATATTGCGAATTAAAGGTATTCCTACACATGCAGTATGAAAATACGCCCAATGAGTATGTCCAACTGGACCCCATCCTAGGGCTGTACTTGCTAGTTAGTTAATCCAGTATCACAAAGCTTGGCGCAAAAGGAAGGACTGACATGCTTTCTGGAGCACATTATCAGTACCTTATTTACAAACTGTATGAAAGTAGAAGCTGCTCAAAAATGAAGCATCCAATTATAGGGCTGCCAATCTATGAAAAAGGCCCCATTACAAAACCATGGCATTAAACCATAACTACTAAACAGAATAGTTATTCTTAATTAGGGAAGTGGTCACTTACACAGTGCCCTTCAAATTCCCCCAGCATTTCAGTTTTATGTTGACTTCCCACCAGACATAGGTGGAGTGATTGTATCAGGTATAGACTAGAAAAGATTGTAAATGTCCATGTTTACTTCAAATAACAGAAATCTCAGACTACAACTAACTGCTCCATCATTAAAGTCTCCCAAGCATGACTTGCCTGGCTCTGACCAGGTTGCGCTGCCATCCTGGAGTCCCATCTTTCCCAAGTGAACCATGTCACAACTGTCCCGAAATCAGAAGAGCTGCAGCCCAGAAACTAAAGTGTTTGACTTTTTTGACTACAGCTTTATCCTGTAATCAAATCTCATCTGTGTTTAGTACAGTCAATACACAAAAATGTAAATTACTTCTCCACAAGAAAAGCAGTACTGAAAAAGAATTAGATGTTCCTGGAACCTACATAAAGATTTAACAGGATGACTCAAAATATCTATTTAAACACAGAGAAGTCGATAAAAAACTAAACGTTGAAAATTATTTAGAGGGGAAAAAAGCCCCCACCACACTTTTTTGTCCCACTCCTATTTACTCACGTGTGCTGCTAAAGGAGCTTTTTTATGGGATATTTTCAGTGCTCCAAGGTTGCTTCTTTTGAGCATCGTTAGCATGTCTACTGATCTGCTCGGATCATGCTTTCTGAACGCTCATCTCCTTTGCCAAGAAAATACCACAGTTGAACATTACAAACAGTGGTGTTAGCCAAGCCTCACATCTGCACACACTTAGAAACACAGTTTGTCTCTTGCTTTTAGTAATTTCTGGCAAACCTGAAAATGCTCATCAGCTCTGTACAGTCCATTACACCTGGCTGATTTGTGTTCGTGCCCTAAGTGCTGCTGCTGCAACCTATAACACACCTGCCTCCCGCTGAAATCAGCCATCAGGGGAGCCCAACTATAGTACTCTGTATTCTTTAACATGTTTATTTCTTACAGTTTATGTTTTGTTTCATCATCATGAGATACAGATTCACATAAAAGAAATAAAATCAGCATCTCATCAGAAAACGTGATCGTCACTTGATATCATGAAATGCAAGTGAATTAAATCTGTTCTTTAAATGCAAATCAAAAACAAAATCCAGCATGGCTTACTTGACCCTAAGGACATTCATATAATGATAAGGTGAGTATGTGTTCTAATATAACTACCATGTTACATCTGAAAAGGTGAGCACTAAGGTGATTACATGTGATGGGGCTGCAGCACCTGATCCAGCAAAAAACCAAGGCTGAAGATGAATTCCTGTCCTGCCCCAGCAAAAGCAATGCAGCTGCCAGGGTGTCACGGGCAAACCAGACTCAGCTTGGGGAAATTAGTTTAACTTATTACTTATCAAATCAGAGCAGGAGAGTGAGGGATGAAACCAAATCTTAAAACACCTTTCCCCCAACTCCTCCCTTCTTCCCGGGTGTCCTGGTTTTGCCTGGGATAGTTATTTTTTACCACAACACCGACTTCACTCCTGGTTTCTCTGCATCCTTCACACTTCCCATTCCCCTGTGACTGGGAGATGCAGTAACTGTTAAAAGACACTTGCTTTTAAAATCACAGCTTCAAAATCACTACTGTACTACATTTATTGAGCAACTTTCCAGCATTATATGCTGGAATTACTAACAAAAGCAATCAAATAAACACTACAATAAACAACATACCTTTAAAGCTCAGATTTTTAAGCAACAGAAAACTAAAGACCTCAATAAATTATGTGTCCCTAAAGACTGAAAAGCTGTCTACAAATACCAACATTTAAGTGTCCAGTGTGCTTGCACCGAAAACTGTTCCTCTGTCTCTGCCCCCCACGCTCCCCCTTCCAATCCCCATTGGAGCAGGGATATGGGGAGGGCAATACCATCGGAATTCTGCATCTCCTTCTGCCCATCTTTCCTTCATTTTTCCTTTTCACTTAAGTGTCAGCCATTTCACTTCTACTTAATCATGTTCACGTGAACAACAGTGCACAATTACACAAAGCAATCCGCACAGAAATCGCTGTTATAACTCACAAAACAGACCACAGAAGGATGAGATCCTTCACTTGGGAACGGCCTGACCTTCAGAAAATCTGGACAGTCAGATGTTCCAAGCCTAACAGTGAAATTCAGCTTCCCCTTGGATTTTTAAGCAATCTTTAAAGAACTGGCAGGGAAAAAAAAGTAAATTTAGAGGAGATTTTTTTTTCTCCCAGATTATCTTAAATTTCAAGACAACAAGATTTGCTAGAAAAATAAAAAGACTTTTAAAAACAAGACTCATGCTGCAAATAAGATGCTTTTCTTCGCCCCTCTGATGAAGGAGATTCTATCCAAGTGCTGTGAACTTTAATAGGATCAAGATTTGAACTAGGTTAGCTGAAACTGTAACTTTGGAGCTTTAAATGGAGCTTCCTTTCTAAGCTACTTTGACTTTTGGACTTTGTGGCCAATTTCCACAGCTCTGCATATGGAAGACAGAAGTGAAATAGAATAGTAAATGGAGATTTGAAGGTACTGCAAGGTATTTTTACGTGTCTGTGAGAGACTTTCCAACAGACATACCTTCCCCCCCTTCATCTTTTACTCAACATGTGCTCTTCTGATTAGAAGTAAAAATAGGGAAGTAGGTTAAATAATAAAAAATCATTCAATAGCAGTTAATATAGCTTCAAATTAGCAATTTCTTTTGAAAAAATAGGAAAAAATTCCAACAAATTAAAAAAATAAAGTAGTATTTCTGACAGAAATGACAATTCAAGACTATTAAAGATACTGCCCTATGAAGGATTATTTGTAACTTCAATTTGAGGATGTAAAGAAGTTAACTTTTCTTTTGCTATACTACACATGTAAAAAAAAGATCAAAGAAAGAAAAGAATTGAGATTCAAATTCCATTTTTAAGCAAAAATGACAATGTCTTCCTGAGTTAAAATTAATCCTTTAATGATGAATTTCAAAGGTTTAAATACTTTCTGTGACCTTGGCTTTAAATAATTATGCCAAGCGGAGCTTTCCTTACATTCAGAAAAGATTGTGAATTGTTGATCACAGCCATTTTAATGGCTTCAGGCTGGCTGATTTCCAACATAATCCTCCAAACGCTGCTTAAAATTACAGCCCAAGAACCTGACGCAGGTAAATGAAATGTCACTTTCACAAAGGCTGTTCAAACACTCTATGCGGATTGTTAATTTCTGCCACTGTACATCACTTTGCAATGAAATGTATTATTTATTCCATTAATGCATATAAAAGATACTTCAACAACTATCTGCTTACATATACACAGTGTCTACCATAGATATTAAGTAAGGGGGTTTTTTAGTTCAGCTTTGGAAAGAAAACTCACATGTTTTAGCTCATATCATTCCCAATGGAGGGAAATACTTGGATCAGACCCGGGTACAAGAGGATGCGCAGTTAGTGACCCAGTGAACAGGATGGAGAGGGAAGCCTTGATGTATCTGTAACATTAATCTCTATTCTCAAGCCTTTCACAGAGGCCTTGCTCACCCCATGCACGCAGGCAGAAGTAGACCAACGGTTGTTACCAAGTAGACCCAATTTCCTTGTCTGAATTATTTCCTCCTTAAGAACTTTCCCTCTTTTTAAGGGAGAAAAGCTTGCTTACGTGGAACTGCCCTTTCTACTCCATCTATTCCAGCAAAGGAAAAGTGATCAGCCTAGTCCTTGGCTGGCTTTGCCTTTGAAATCATGGGGGTTTTGCAATCCCAGCAGCTCCCGAGTGCACTCCCCATGGCTTGAAGGTGCTGCCCTGGCTCTGCTCGCAGGGAGAACAGCTACAGCAGCCACTGCTACCCTGCACGGGCAGGGAGCAGCCGTGCTTGTGGCATCCAATGCCAGATCTACTGCACACGTCTGTCTTTCAACTCAAGTGACCCCTAACCAGTTTTCCACAGTGAAACTTCGCTTGTCTGGCTTTTGGGGCGATTCCTCCCCTTTGACCAGACCACAAGAAGCAAAGCTATGAGAAGCTCTCACCTTGTCCAAAGCCTTCTCTGTTTCTGCTGTATGTATCCTTTTCAGGTCTAACATCTTTTTTTCTGCCTCCACTTTCAGCTTGTTCACTGCCACCTCATGGTCTCGAGCTGCCCTCTGCTTCTCCTCTTCCCACTGATGGCCCAGCTCCAGCAGCTGCTGCTTCCGCTGAGTGTTCACCTGAATAAGCTCTTCCTTCAGCTTGTGGATTTGGTTCTCCATATCACAGATAACCTGAAATAAAGAATAAAGTGAAAATACCCCACAATAAAACCCACCTACAAAATAAAACCCACTTGATTCTCTCAGGCTGTCAGCTGAGACTCAAAGGATTCTCTATCCCTTTTCTTGGCTTTTCTTATTGCTCTGCTCCTTCTTTTCATACACGCAGATGAATACAGATCCTCCCTGCTTAAAGCATAGATGGAGCAAGGTGCTCCGTAGTTTGTGGCACATAATCACTTTATATAATGTCCGTGCCATGGTTTTTTATTTCCTTAAGGAACGACCTTCTGCCTTCTAATAAGATATCAGCATATCATCAATCATTGCTGTAGATTATAGACTGTATTTCATCATAATGTGCACCAGGATTGTATCAAAGAACGTCCTCCTCTGGGTGAGGAACCAGAACATGCTGAGAGAGGATGACACGGACCAGTGCAGGGAACCCTTAAATCTCTGCAAACACAGTATAGGTAAGACACCCAAACTTCAAAATGCAAGAGACAGACTTCAGAATCCACAACTCACTCTTATATTATCCTTCAGTTCTTGGAAGCAAACTATGTTGTGGGATGCAGAAGGTGGAGCTGTGAAGCGGCAGCAGAACAGCATCTCACTGCCTGCCTTCCATGGGGGACCTCAGGAGGGTGAGGAACGAAATCTGTCTGCAGTAAAGCTGTGTTACTCCTGCAGGATACAGAATACACACTGCTGCCGTACAGTAGTTGTAGAGCATATATTTATTACTTTAGATTTACACTTACAAGTAACTCTTTCTGGTTACTTTTCTAAGTGCATTTCTTCTGTAGCTTCTCAAATGCAGTGTAGGAGCATTGCATCTGGATGTTGCAGATGTCCTTACAGCTAAGTGGAATGTGTGATGTTGCAAACATATGTATGTTTTCATTCATAAACTCTGGAAATGAGCATCTTCACTAAAAGCCTCACACAGCATTCCCCCCCTTTCCTCTCTCTGCTTCACGAGTAACTTCGCAGTTCCCTGGAATTCTTTCATAAAGGATGTGACAATATGGAGATGAGAGACTGATGTTCTACCAAACAGATGTAGGTGACTCAGCTCCAGCCTATTAAAGGTTTCGCAAGAAAGTCTGATGAAAATCACTGTATATTTAAAGATCCCATTGCCCTGGATGCCAGTTACTGATTCCAGAGCCCTGATCTCTCCAACTACTATTTTTCTTCTTCAGACATTTTTAGCATACTGCCTGTACGCAGCTAAGCCATCTATTTGCAGTCTCTGAGAACCATATTACTAAAAATCTGTGAAAAAGACACATTCATTTCTGACCAAAGCTGGGAACTGAATGGCTATCAGATATATTGCCTTGTACATTAATATCCCAAGACAGATTGTTATAAATACTGTGATCTGAGAGAGGAAAATTGAGGCTTGAAAGCTTGCCTGGTTTTTTCCATCTACTTGAACTATACAGTGTAGTAAAAGACATGTTGATTCCTTTCAAACCTTCAGCTCTGTCCTTCAACTATCACAGCTGTAATATGTGTTAAACAGTATCAACCATCTCAGAAACTTAGCACAGGACTGACTTGTGCTTCCATGCTTTCCTAATTACTCACTGGCATTATCCCCTACTATGTCAAAGGTAAAAGCGTATGTGTGCATGCGTGGAGATGGAATGAGCACATCATTTGTATACAGAACTATAACACAGGCCACATATTTCAGCTCTATCAGCATTATCTCAAACATATGTTACATATAGTGTAATCTGCACTAGATCCGTTCCTTCCTTTCCTGATCTTTTCCTCTACATATGTTTGTTTTATTAAATCTGTATACAGACTAAAAAAGTAAAGTGCATTTTAGTTTGTAATTATAATCTACAATGTACTTTTGTAATTCTTTCAGAAAATGATTTAACCTCAGAAGCATAAAGGGATAGCCTAACTGGCTTTTACTAAGCCAAAGCAATGCTAAGTCAATGCAGATAACTCCAATTTCTATGGGATGATACAGTCCAAGTTCTAACCTGACATACACAGAATTTGGCTTTTTAAATAGCTGTTCCAACTCAAGTCCTGCCTGGAACAGTAACAATTGTCCTTTCATCTGAGAGAGCTCTTTTGGAGAGCTCATTCCCCTTCCACCACAGCTTTCCTTTGGGTTTTTATTCCTTCTTTTTTAAAACAAAAAAATTCTTAAAAACTTTGTTTCCCCCTGTATAAGTGAAACTAAGATCTTATATTGCTCAGAAGTTTCCTAAAAAGTTTGATTAAACATATAGGATAAGGAGCCAAGGCTAACTTCTTATAATATAGGGAGAATTCATTTATAAATCATATTACAAGCCAGAATAGAGACTTGGTGAATTCTTGACTCAACGGTTGCATCTTTCTATAATCAGTAACTCTTACACAAAGCTATTAGAAAAGTCAAATACCACAATATAGTGTTTTCTACTGGCATGTGGAAAAAGTAACAGCTCCAAGTCTTCGGATTCAAAACAGGAGTGAATACATCGTGGGCTGAAGTAGTGTAAAGAACAGTAATTAACATGCAAAGGAGCATTAATGTTGGACCTCATAGATGGCAAAAGGAGATTTGGTTCTATTAGGAAAGAAGAAAATCTGAAGACAGGGTGACGGCAGTGAAACTAATATGATTAAAGGAGTCCTTTTGGAGCAACTTCACTGCTAGTAAGATGATGTTAAGAGACATCTAATCTCTCCAAAGTGACTGGAAAAAGCTTATATTGGGGATCAGAGACATAGTTCTTGTCCATTACTTTAAAACAAGTCTAGTTCTCACAGCCAGATTACTTTTTCCCATAAACAAAGTCTCTGGCAGAAGCAGCTTACAACCGAACAACTTGCTGCATAAGACAACTTTGTGTGACATGGATATCTTCAAACTGCTAATGGGAACGAATCCCAAACTTTCCGTCACTAAGATTCTGCTATGCCACCTGCCAGGTTTAATAAACTATTATTAGACTTAAACATAGGCAAATCAGTATTACTAGGAAAAAAACCAACCCAAGATGACATAATTCTCAGTTGTGAAAAGTCCATGAAATATAAATCGTGGGAGCAGCTGTCTGTTCTTAATGATTCTGTGGAAAAACAAAAGAAGCAATTACGAAATCTCACTTCTTGTGCTTCAGATCTGAAGACATGATGCTAGCTTGGTTCTCCTTCTCACTACTGGTTTCTTAAAGTCTTTTCCTGGCTGCTGTGCTCTATGTTTGTGAACCATGCCTCCCAAATTGTTTGCATGGTCCAAACAATAACTGAGTACAAAAACTGCTTTGAGAAATACACATTTTAAACACGCCACCAGAGCAACTCATTCTTGTGCTAAACATAAGGCTTAAGCATAAGAAATTAAGACTTTATAATGTACAATAGATCCAAAATGTTACTGCTACTTGCTGCCTTTTATGGATCAAAATGTTTTAATCTTTATTTTGGTTGTATAGGTATGAGCAAATGAAATAAAAGAGATCTGTATCTTTTTTACCAAGAATGCAGAAGTTTACAGCAATTCCATGGGACGGCCGTGCTAAGGCAGCATGCCCCAAATAAGAAATCATCTTGTAAAATGACTCTTTCTCCACATACAGGAAAGCAAATAGAAAGAAATCACTTGTTCACAGAGTATTCCAAATGGAACAAACACACAAATAGGCAAACTGTGTGACAGGGCAGTGTTTGCATATGAAGTTATATGGCATACTTGTATGTATGTGTGTGCACATATGACAGCCCCATGGCTGGAGAAACTGCTAACAGAGATGGTGATTTCTATTTCTGTTTCAAAGGAATAACTTAGAATTCTAACTAAGAATATCTGTGCTGAAATAGTGTCATAAAAAGGGTGGGTCATAAGCCCACAGCAATTTGCCTGTA
>NW_009930707.1:89327-102726 GCF_000696875.1 Nestor notabilis
AAGAAAAAAAGAAGGTTGCTCACTCACTTTGGCCTATTTAAAATGCCAATAAATGTACTGCATGTTATTTGGAAGGAAAACATGTGCTCTTAATTTTAAAAAGTAAATTGCATAAGAAAATGTAAAGTTGGCAAAAAGTTTCAATTAAAATCTGGTGCTGATGTCTGAAGCTCTGCTGCAGTTACAGGCAACCGAGATGAGAAACGGGCCCAGTGAGTACAGTCTAACTAAAAACAATAAAAATACACATTCCCTTTATTTTTCAGGAGCTCCTACTTCAACCCCATGAAGCATTTCCTTGGATCAGTTTCTAAGAGAGAGGCTGGAGCATGACTGCATCTTGTAGACCCACAGTGGTGGAATCCACGGACTCCACTGTCTCCCTCTCAGTGTATTACACACCAAACCACATCCACCCCATCCCTGTATTCAGCTTCAAACAGTGTTGAGGGCATTTTAAAGTCACGAAAACAAGCAATGCAGAGTTAAGATCAAATCCACTCTTAACTTATTCCCTGAGGCTCAGATCTAGAGTCATTTAGGTGTTGCTTCAGCAGTTTTTACAGTAAGTGACTAACATCTTCCAGCAGACGAAGTTGCAATAACCCTTCACTGCTGAGTGTACTCAGGCTGCTGAAACAGGGCATCACTTTAAAGACCACTGCATTTCTCAAGTGGATCATGACAACCCTTCAAACAGAGTTTCAAACGTTTTCCACGTTGTGCTGACTTGGCTGCAGTTGGAGGTGGCTGTGCAGGTCTCAATTTGCTTTGTTTAATTTTGCTTGCATGTAACATTTAAAACACCCAACAAAAACACCCAAAACCTCTAAGCAGCTCCATGGACTTCACTCAGACATGAACTGTTGGGTTTGGATGATCACAATGATACTTTCTAGGATAATAACATAAAATATTGGCCTGTAAGTAACAGGCCTATTTGAACCACCAAAACCCAGCATCTGCCCCTCTGTGCCAATACTCATCTCAGCATTTTCCCAACTGGAAGAGCATTAAAATCAGTGCGTGCATTTGAAGAGTGCACAATGTGAAACCATCAGCTGAACCCTTCTGAAAGGGAGATTTGTTTCTTTGTGTCCTGTTACACTGGTGTGATGTGACAGAGATGGATGAGGTACACATAACATTTGTTATTGGGTAGTGGATTATTTTTGAAAGGAGATCAGTCCAGTCAAGGGAAAGGAAGTCTGGAGTAAAAACAAACCTTGCTTTGATGATGGAGAATTAAAAGGAAAATAAGGAACAAAGCAGAAGCACCCAGTGATCCAGTGGTGACAATGACTCCTTTTTACCCATGATCAGTGCAATGTCCCAGAAGAGGTGGATGAATATCCCATCCCAGTCACACAGCAACTGGTGGCACATTTACTGTAAAATACCTCAGAAGGGATTATCTGTTGAAAGTGGGAATCTGAACTACTTTCGCTTACTTAATAAACAAAGCTTTCTAAAGTGCTGAGAAACAGATGATAGAAGTTTCTCTACCATCGCAAAAATAAGCAATGCATCTAACATAAGAGTCCTAAAAAGTAAACAAATATTATTTGTTTGCAGCTCAATGTTTAGAAGAAAGTACAGCTGTAAGAACGTCAAAGATGTGCAATACTGATTTCTGTTTAAAACAAAATTGGTTTATATTAACGAGTCTTACTACTGCAGATTTGGCAAGTCACAACAACTGGTCTGGCACTTGATCTCATTGTGGTCTTGGGGAACTATCACAGTGATTTTTACCCTTCAGAGATAAGAGTTAGGCAATCAAGCGCAGGACCAAGGGCCAGGCACGGTCCCAAGGGCTCTCTGATACTTCTGTCCACAAAGTATCCTACCCAGTTGGACTTGCTGATCCCAGTGTACCTGTTCTTTCCATACCAGATGAATGCCAACTGGCCAGTTTGGCCCACTGGTAGCTCTACTTGTGGCTCCTTTCTAACATGACGAAGATAAAAAGGACACACAGCAGTGCTGAAAGAGGAATCTTTCTGTTTAAGCTACAGAGATATAAACCTGAAGAGATACCACATCTAAACCAACACTTGAAAAGAACTTTGAATTAGAGAAAGTCATTGAAATTTAGTAACAACGGAGTTTTATGTCATCTTCTAAATAAAGCTTTGTAATTAAGTCAATTATGACCATTTTAACCAACTATACAGAAAATATTTTCTATACAATAGCAATTTCAATTAAAACGTTAAGAGTTTAGAATCCAATTTTTCCTGCAACTGGTAAAATCAGCAATTTGTCAATATTATGAATTCTTAAAAAGATAGATTTGATTTGCAAAGAAAACTTCTGCAAATGTCACACACATTATCACAAGGGTAATGATGTGGCAGAGCACAACTTAACAGGGATAAGTAATAAACAGCTATTTACCTCTCACAGCACCATACATTCATTACAGGGTCAAATTTAAATGCCTTTTGGGTAAGAACACATAGGCCCATAAATATGGTAATTAGAGGAGCAGATAAATGAAATGGTGTGAAGTGAAGTGAAAATGAGCAACAGTTCAGGGACCAACAGGTTGGTCTCACTTCTGAGCCCCCAAGAAGCACAGAGCTGTGCAGGCTCTTCCAGAGGACATCATGGAAGTTCAGGAGCTCTGCTAGCATCTCCATAATTACAAGTAAACCTGATCAGCAGTCTAGTACTTACTAGAAACACTTAAGTATCAGCAGAGCTGAAACATCAGTACTCAGAGATGCATTTTATTATACATTTATACGGTAAGTATTTTGTGCATAAGTGTTCTCATTGAGAAGGAAAACATTCTGTCCATAACATTGGTGATGCTGCACAACTTCTGAACTAGAAGAGATCCTTATCCTTTATATGACTACACTGCAGCGATGGGGTGAAGTTATTAATACATTCACAAATCAAATGTTCACAGTTTATAAATCAGGATGTAGAATCCTAAAATCATGGTATGGTTTCAGTTGGAAGGGACCTTAAAGCTCATCTAGTTCCAAACCCCCCTGCCATGGGCAGGGAATAATAGCAAGTTTAGGAATTCTTTTGTTCTGTTACACACACTAACTTTGCCATATGTATTTCTGAAGGCTGAAAAGAAACACACAGGACACAGGTATCAAAATGTAAGTTACACAGAAAAAATTGGCACCATCCTTGTTCCTGCATCTATGTCTACGTGCAAGAAAGGGGTGACAAATTCTCAAGGTGTGCAGTACCATCAAGGGAAAACACAAATTTGGACCATTATTTTCCAAAAGGAGTGCACCAAAAGAGATCTGGACTTTCAAAGAAGCCAGTCTGCTGCTTAAAACCCAGTTAATGTAAATGGCACTTAAGCTACAAACTGGGCTTTAAAAAATGAAGGGGAGGAGGGAGGGGGAGAAAGAAAATCAGACATCCATGTGAACAGCTCCACAAAGGGCTTCAAATTAACAGAGCTTATTTTGATTTCTTAATTTACATAAGTCCATTTGATTCCAATTTAGTTAACAGCAGCTAGAAAGCAGAACTTCATATAGGTTGGTTATTGTCACGGCCTTCCTAATAAAATGACTTTTAGTCAAACGGAAGAACCTCAAGCCTACATGTGTAACTAACAATACAGTGCACTGGAGAGTGAAAGGATTACTTGCCAAGTTGAAATGGAGATAAATGTAAATACATTTTCCATTTAACAGTTCTAAGACTTGTAAAAGACTTGGCCCTCTTGCCTGGAAGACAGATCCAGAACAGTTTCTTATTACCTGATTTACTGTATTTGCTTTGAAATAGATTAGTGAGTCAAAAATTAAACCATCCAGCCTTCCTTCTCTCTATCTGATGAAAGAGATGTTTACAGCTGTAGTTTTCTTTGTACAAACAAAGTGATTTGAATTAGAATGCTAAGAGACCTGCCTGGAAAGGACTAGGGGGAGGAGACATTTCCTTCCGTCTTTCTGCTAAGAATTTCAATGGAGACATTTAACTGGGCACCAAACAATCTATGTAACTGCATTAATGCAATTTAAATGTGATGGAGACAAAAAAATCAGCCATAAATACCTGCTTAATGCAGTGATCCCCTAAAATGAAAAACAGAATATAGATAAAATAAAGAGTGACTAAAAAGAAGAAATAAAAATCTATATCTAATACCAGGTTTACTGCATCATACAAACCATAACAACCTATCCCTAAATGACTGATGAAAATTACAACAAACACGTATGTTTAGTCTTTCTTTTTCCCTTTATGAAGAAAAAAATAGCTTTACTTTCTGTATTTCAGAATATGAAAGGAAACTATTCCTTTTGTATGAATGTTAAAGATATACTCAAGTTCTGAAAGAACACTGGAGCAAAGCTTGTTCTGAAAGTGAAGAAAAGCTACTGGTATTTAAGGAAGGACTTCCCTGCAATGGAATACAGAAATGGACGCTAAAAATCTCTGCAGTGGACTGGGAAGAAACATCCATCAATCTGAGAGTGTTTCTGTGTCCAGCACCCACTAAATTAAAGCTTTTAAAAAACATTTGCATTTAAATTTTCCGTGTATTAAATTTAAAAGCATTAACGTTTCCTGAACAACATGTAATACTGATTTAAATGCAGACATGATGTATTACAGATTTAAGGATTACTACAGACATTCATCTCTATGAGGCAGCAAAATTAAATGTATTATAATTCCTAATTTGCCCCCAGAAGAGGTACAGGCTGTATTGTCTATGAGAAATGTCTTTGGCCTGTCAACTAATGAAAAGATTTTGCTGTAAGTAGAATAGCTAAAAGAACCCACGCTCCCCCACCCCACCCCAAAAAAAACCCCACTCAGAAAAGCATCACACACTTCTCTTTTGGATGCATTTGTTTCAATGACTGCTCAAAACACACACATCTTTAAAACATTCCAGAGGTTTCACCCCACACATCCCGTAAGGGTTTTATAGTGACTGTAACGGAAATGGCATCACTTCCAAATTTGACAGGATGAGCAAAGGCAAGATGCAGACCCAAAACCTCAGTAATGAGTTGTTCATGCGTAAGATAACTCCCATCTTCAACTTCTGAAGTTAATACTTGTAGAAACGCAAACTTTGGACACTAATTCCTGCTCAGGTCATCTGCCATGACTATCTCCTCAACAGAGAGTTGACAGACTTGAGAAAGACCTGAAGCTCATGCTACTGCCCAAGCTCTGCCCTGACTGTTCATCAAGGTGAAAAAGATATTTTTCAGAACTCCAGATAACCACAGGAAGCCAACTAAGGCACCTGACACTGTTGTTCTCTGGGCTGATGACTAAAGATGACTTAAATGCATTAGCCTCTGTGTACTGTTCTGCTCTACTAAAGAACCAAATACACCAGGAAACCCTCTCGTTACTGATGTCATGCTGCTATTTCAAAGATGACAGTCTTTAACCAAACATGAAGTCCTCATTCCCAGTCTCATGAATGGCACATGTGTGGCCACAAATCCTGAAATCCAGCAGCTTCACTTACAGGTTTAGACTTTAAAGAAATAATCAGCTTCTAACTTTCAAAAGAACCCTCATTTCTGCAAGGCAGGAACAATGGTTGCAGTACTTCCGTTAATAAATGAGTTGTGGTATGTTCCTATCTGTAGTTAGCTGCTTACACAAAGAAGATGCAGAATTACACAGACATGCAACTTGCGACTTTCTCCTTTTTGAAATCAGCTCCTAATTGGAAGTAGCATATTCTATTTGACTACCTTTAGTATCAATCTTTATATCAAACCAGATAAATTCATCCGAGGATGAAAATCTTAGAGAAGGAAGTCTTTAGCCTAACCTAGGTGTTAGGTTGGAGTCACCTAAGGCAGCAGAAGACAGTACCTATTGTCACATACATAGAGCTGACACTGTTTCTAGTCTCTCTTTCTGCACCTTCATCCCCCAGTGCTGGCTGCACTATTCCCATCATCTTGACAGCAGTTCTTCTGAGTTCAGAGACCTTTTGGAAGCATCATGCTCCACAGCTACTAGTTCAGAAAGACAAGATCAATCAGAGGATGATCTGTACAAAATAAATGAAAACTGTGTGCATAACATTTCTTTTCTTGGAATAGAGAGGGGTTTTTTTTTTTGGCTCAGTATCTTCCTCTGGCACCTTTACATTGATCTCTATCCTTTTCATCCTTCTTGGGTTTGTCCTTGAATGCAGTTGGTGCCACTTCATTTTCTGAATGACAAATAGGCCACTGCATCCTGGGGCAGGAATTTCTTCATATTTATTTATGCAACTGTTTTGAATCTACTGTGTACTTTGAATAAATATTAATATTTAGTTTAAATGTAAAATCTAAACACATACTAAACATGCAAATTCTATGAAATAAGAGTAAAATAAAATAACCCATTATATATGTATCCATTTATATGGGTCCAGGTTTATATTTACTATATAAATAGTAAAAAACCAAAGCCAAAACAAAACAAACCAACCCCCAAATGCATTTGGAGATGAGGAACAATGTATTATCCCTAAACTGAATAGTCTGGCAAGGAACAACAGTTGTGGGAAGAGCTTGAAGGACAAACTGTTGACTGGAGGCAGAGCACCAAGTGGAGCAGTCTCCTTTCTGTACAACAATGAAGCACAGTCTTTTCAGAGGACATAATTTATAGGACATAAATTGTGAAATCTACTGCTTTTACTTTTGTGGCAAGCATCACTGTTTTGAAGGACACAATCTGTAGAAGTAGGGAATCATGACTGTGTACCACATTTCTACTAACAAGAAGCACAAAGATCAGGGAACTATTAGAAAGATTATTTCTTGTGTACCATGAGGCGGCATTTTTGACAAATGGCATCTGATGTGTTTGTTGAGACAGATTTCAGCTTTCTTCCTCTGCATGCCTAATTACCACAGTAATGAAAGCTATTGCTAGAAAGGAATAGCAAGGCGGTCTCTACTAAACCTCCTTGAAACTCTCACACACAGAAAACAAACATTGCCTTCCATATAAATGACTACATTAGAAGCCATTACTGATTAATGCTGCGCATTTTCTCTCAGCCTCAGATGCAAAAGATGCCAAAGAAATGTTATCACAAGGGTTTGTTTGCACAGCTTTAGAAATGATAGCAATCTACTAAGCATCCACCGCAATACTTGGGTAGCACAGGTAAGAATTAATTGGTACCTCCTCCCACCCCCCCGAATTTCAGACGCTGAAACTGTTTTTCCCTTTATTGAACCAGCTCGGCCTAGACTAGCTTGTCCCGCAGTGACATGTATATTGAATACAAATCAGACAGCAGAGCTTTAAACCTGTGTTGCAGCTCTCATTTCCAATTCGAGAACTGTACTATAATCATAAGCTTCTGGTGGATGAAAGGAAATCAGCTCTCTGAATATTAGCTAATGCCACATTTGCAAGTCCTGAAGAGATCTGTGCTGTTTAAAAAAAAAAAAAATAGATCATTTCTCGTGAACCTATATATATGAATCGCTTTGTACTGCTCGACTGATAGAAGCGATGCCTGTGCTGGGATTAAACCCTTTTCATCATAAAACCTCATCTGGTTCGGAGTCCAAGTCCATCAAACCTTTTCCCTTTAAAGTCCCGCCTTTGATTCTACATCAATTTATTCAAACCGCAGCTGGGTGGCTGAAAACGAAAGGACAGCATCATTTAAACCAACCATGTTCCGAACTTGAAAGAAGGGCTATAATTAAAAAAATGGGCATAAAAGAATGGAAATGGGATAATATTTTTTAATGGTAGTTCAAAGGCCGACAGATGTCAGAGCCTTTGAAGATGTCAGTACACTGAGCAAGAAGTTGCCATTAAATAGTTTGCCTGAGAGGTGAAGCAGCTTTTTAATGACTGAAAAAGCCCTTGCAGACACATCCTTGTGTTTTTAATTTGTCAGAGTTTCTGCAGTATTTTCTGATTAATGACACATGATTATAACTGCATAGCTTACATATTTTTATACTTTGTTAAATGAATACTTTATTCCATATTCCTTCAGTGCCAGATAAAAACAGGAAAGCTTTACTGGAGTCCAAAACTATTCAGATTGCTCAAATATTTATGGTAATTTGAGGGGATTGGCCAGATACAGAGCTTCTATGTGTTGCTACCTTTTGTTCTTTAATGGTGCTATTACTAGTGCCATCACAATGTGCATGCATTAAGGGAGCATGTGACCCAGTAATGTATTGTACCCTTCCTGTGCCCTAAACAATCAGAGCTTTCATAATCCACTGATGAACAAGGTCATCACATCAAAATAACAGTTAGAAAAATTCCTCAACTGATCCTAAACAATACAAACAATGGCTGCCAATGTATTGTAAGTGGAAAATAACACTTCTCAGAAAAGAAACCCCAACATATTGCTAGGAAACATCATGTTTAGAAGAAAATCACCAGTATTTATAAATGCAGAGGAAGTCCTCATCATCTGTTAACAAACGCAAAATATGCACATTTTTTCTATTTTCACCATGAATGGAAAAGTAGTAGCCCCAAAGCCAGGGACAATCTCTTTGCTCCCAGGAGTAAGCTCTCAGATCACTGCAATAGTCTTTTGTGAAAGTGTCTGCCAAACTGAGCAGGTAGAGCCCAGGGAAGCAGCCCAGCCCTAGGAGGGACATGAGGAGCCAGTACTACATCCCTCGTGCTGTACCACACCTTGGAGAAGTCATTCATACAAACACACAGTCATTACAAGGGAATTCGATTAATGTACTGTTCTTTCTGCTCTTCCAACCTAGCGTCAGCTTGTTAATTGCATCATTAACAGAAATACGATGGGCTTGGCTAAAACTTAACATACAGAGATTGGAGGTACCTTAACAGAGCGCTGTGAAATCAGCTTCAGGTCTCCACAGCTCATTTATATGATTTCGTAATTATGACTATTTAGTTTGTTGCAATCCATATCTATCAGGAACCTCTTTGTAATAACCATGCTGCCTACCACCACCATCCCTGAACCTCCTCGAGGGGAGGAAGATAACTGTTGCATGCTCTCTGCTGCTCTGAAATTGCACGCATCTGCAGCTGGAGATGAAGAAGGCCATTAGCAACAGATGTCCTGCTATGTGTTCACAGCACTGCATAGTTATCCAACTGCAAACACAAGCACTGTAAATTTTGAAAAGGAAAAGTCTATAGCTGCAGAGAAAAGAAATGTAATTCTGAAATCTAACTCTCCCAAAGGTATTTAGTGAATGGAAACGGAATCCTGCTAGGAAAGAATACAACTATGTTAGAATTCCACTATAATGAACATGCAGAAGCGGACTACTTTCAGTACAAACAGTTGTAAATCCAATTTACAACTAACCTGCAGCTTTCTTCTTGGGGTTATTCTAAAGTTACCTTCAAAGATAGCTTTATTAAAAAAGCTATTCTACTATGCATCACGAGAATACTTGACTTTATCACAAATCTCATGAAGATTTGAACCTTAATCTATGAACATTCCATTACCCACTTTCACCACTTTTCCTAGAAAACAAACCATGCATGTGAGCAGCCAGGAAGCTGCTCAGCAGGATGGGGTGGAAGTGGCTGCAGGGAACAACCACTACAGTTTTCAGGGTATCAAACAGAGAAGCGAGATGAAGAGCTCACTCCCTCTTCCACCCACATCTCAGGAGCTTGAAAGACCCTGGTTACGTGGAGCTCTCAGCAGGAGTGTCGAGACAGGGGCAAACTCTGGACGAAATAAAGCAAGGGGAGCAAGCTCTGCTCATCTACTTCTCTCCAGAGGCTGTTGATGTTGCTGTTGTACAGCATTGTAGTGCTTTCTGTTTATATTCAGTTCTATTTTAGCACTATGGTAAAACCAGGAAAATAAAATGGCAAATTTTAAGCAGCTCTAATTTAGCTGAAATAAAACTGCAGGGAACAAAGAAAAGGCTGTGGGACTCTAAACTGCAGGACTTGTCACTGCACTTCACATTCATGTTACAAACTAAAGGGACACTGCCCACAAAAGATGTCTCAGACATGCAGAAACATTACAAGATTCTGAAATATCAGACACCCTGAAAATAATGTTTTGCTGAAGAAACCTATATGAGCATGTGAAGCTGAGCCATTCAGGTTCTATCCATTAGAGGGCAATAATACATACACACACATACTCATACACATATACACATAAATACACACACTTTCAGAGCCCCTAACTGACTTTAGCAGGAAAACAAGTATTTTCTCTTTAATATTACCAGTGGTATATAGACAGCTTGGGTGCTGTTTCATTCTCTTCCCCTCCCCAACAACAGTATCCAACAGACCAAAAGTTACAGTAACAAATTATGCTTTAAATTTGCTTTCCTACAAGGAAATCAATACAAGATACAGTTTTAGAGAGCTTACAGTTAGTTGTTATTAAACATCGGTTGAATAGATGGAAGAACTAGCATTTATATAAGCATGCAAATCACTATAATGGTTCCCAAAGTTTGAATAGACAAAAACGTTCTTCCCGTGCTCATCTCCTTCCTAAAGTCAAACACTTTTCCATTCAGGCACATAAGAAACCTTTGATAACAGCAGCAACTGCAGACATGGCACGTATCCAATATACTTTACATGCCTCTTAATGCTACAGACAAATCATGGAAAGGCATTTTCCCTGTGTCATTAGTAGAGGCACTTGTGGGAACCAGCTCACGTGCTGCATCTTCTGCTTGCTTGCTCGCTCAAACCATGTCAACCTACTGATAGAACTCATTGCTTATTGCAGGTCCTCAACCTCCTGTTTGCTGTCCCCACTTCTAATAGCCTGTAAGCACATTTATGTTATGAGCTTATGTTATATTATGGGACAGGAACTACCTGTTACTGCGTATTTCCACTAACTCAGCATAGACCCAGACCCCTGAGAGGATTCCAGCAATACAAATAATTACCATCAGCCCCTAAACTACTGCTTGTCAACATCTTATTAGTTACAGGATTGCTGGAGTCTACGGTAACACACAGGCAGCTGTATCAGTGTCATAATGACCAGTAATTCCTATGAGCATCCAGACTACACTGATTTGTGTTTGGGGGTTCATTTACTTATTTAATTTGAAATACATTGCTTGCAAGAATCAATCTGTATTTCATTAGAAACAGTAATTCAGGTTATGATTTCAACTAACAGCTAATAGTTTTCATCGACTGTTGAATAAGTATGTATGTTATACTACAGGTTTAATTGCAGATCTGAATTCAAACTCGTAAGGTCCAAGATGAAGATGCAGAACAACACACTGACCCTGTGTGCTACTCAGATAGCACGCACGTGCCCAGGACAGGGGAGGGCACGTCCAGCTCAGAAATCCCCAATGATACCAAACACAGCAGGACAAGAAGCAGCTATTTTCCAATATGCCAGCCTACTCTGTATTTGCAGCAGCTGCCTTTCCAAAGCCCACTTTCCTCGCTATTTCTCTTTTCTAAACTCATTTTACAGATGCCAATACAGCAGAAAGCACAGACTACAAAAGAACTCAAGCTGTCAGAGACAACTTTAGAAGAATTGTATCACCCGTGCAAGAGATGGAGTTCACTCTTCGTGGGATTTGTCAGATCTGTTTCAAGTAAAAACACTGTGTCAGGGGTTTTTGTCTCTCTCATTCTTTATTTTCTTTTTTTAAACTACATCAGTGCTGTTTTTATGAACTCTGAAGAGCAACTTTAAAACCTGAAAATAGAATACTTACAATCGGGCCAATAGTTTAGGGGTCGAAAAGAAAGTCTTCTCATTTGCAGTAGTTCAGGAGGACTTTCATACATAGGAATATAAATTACTGTAAGATACGTAATTGCAGTTTGCAATATATTGTTTTTCTCCATTAAACAGAAATCTACAGCATCCTTGACATCAATTTCTGTCATTTTGTCATGATAAACTCTCAGGTATTAAGTACCTTCCACATCATGCACCCAGGCATGATTCCAATTAGTGCTGAATAGAAGACAAAATGTCAGCCTAATAAGCTTCAATTTGCAAAGGCTTTGAGCATTTGATGATATCATCACTTTGCCAATCATTCCTTGTACTTTGGTTTCTTTTTTTTCCACATCACCTTCCCTGTCAAAAGAAAGTCTTTCAAATCTGCAGAAGCAGAGACATGAACAATGTCAGTCATTGGTCTGACTGAGCTAAAAGATCCAAAACTGATTCCTCGACACATCAACAGAGAGCTGTGATGTGCACAATACTCCCTCAAAGCTAATTTGCTGCCAACATGTAAAGTAATTGGGGGAAAAAAGTCGACTTTAAAGTCATACTGTGAAAAAATACTTCTTTGCATAAAATCCACACTAAAGACCTTGCATCACTGTCAGAGGCTGTGCCACTCCTTCAAAATGAAGAAGCGGTATTTGTTCAAGTGAGGTGACAATCATTTCTTCGAAGGTGACTGGACCAAAGAGCAGCTCTGCTGCCTGAATTCGTATTGAAAAGACTGTATTTTAAAACAATGTATTTTCATTCTGATTTGCTTCTTCAAAAAAGTTTCCCAAGAAGAAAAAAAGAATTGCAAAAAAGGTATCTACAGTTCTGTAAGTTGAAATGTACAAGGCTAGCACATGTCCAACGCCTAGAGCTGAAGGGACACAATGCTTTCTCTACCTGGAATTTCCCCAAATGCAGAATCTAAAATCCCTGCTTTCATCTGGATGTGAGGGAAAACAGGAACAGAAAATGGCAGCAGAAAAGACAAGGAGATAGCAAATCATGACGGGAAATGTGGAATGACCATATGGGCTCTCCAAGGCTATGCAGGGCAGCCAGTGCTGGCTGAGGACCCAACAGAGCCCCAGTTCTGAAGACAGGACATAGGCAATGCTCTCTCTGAGCTGACTCCCTGTCGGAGCTGGCGCACAGCAGGGCTGACCAGACCAACAGGCTCCATCCACCATCCAGGTCCAACACAATTCCCTGCATTGCGCTGAGTTTCCCCATTCCTTCGGTTTGCATATCCCGTGGATCCCAGTCCGGGTTCCTACGCTGGCACATGGCTGTTACTCACTGCCCAGAACTGGCAGGAGACAAAATCCAGCCCACACTGTGCATGGCATGCTGAGAGTTGGTGCTTTGGTAGGAAAGGAGATCGACCAGAATGGAAGGGGTAGATCTGGAACTGCCTCCAAGCCAAAGCAAGGGGAGGGAGCTGGGAGCACACACAGAGCACAGCAGTGTGAGGAGCGGTGCTGAAAAAGAAGAGCACAGAGCGCTTGGCTACCCCTCCAGCTGATGGGTTAGCAAATTCCTAACATCTGAGGCAGAAAAGGAGACCTCGAAGAGTTGCTACAGACACTAGGGCTGGGCCAGTGGGGAAACAGCTGCAGAGATATTTAACAGTGAAGCACTCAGCCCGGTGTCTGTGCCAGTAACATCATCTTCAGACCCATTGAGAACCCA
>NW_009930708.1:0-64846 GCF_000696875.1 Nestor notabilis
AAAGCCACCTGGTTGGTCAGCACGAGGGGATGTATCAACAGGGCTGGCCCAGCCCAATCAGAAATTTTATGTATGGTAGAGGGGGATAAAGTTCCCGTGGTGCACATAGAGAATTTGTTGGGGAAGACAGTCTGGGTTATTCCTGCTTCAAGTAAAGGTAAACCCACTCGTGGGGTTGCTTTTGCTCAGGGACCTGGATGTACTTGGTGGGTAATGTGGGAAGATGGGGAAGTCCGATGTGTACCTCAAGGGGATTTAATTTTGGGGGAAAACAGACAATGAGCTCAATTGTATGCTGTTGCCTGCTATTCAACACTTTTATAGCCCACCAGCTAGATGTCTTTAGGTCACCAGCAACCGACCCTGACTTCCCTCCCATCATCACCTCAACAAAGAATGAATTTTGACGAAACCAGATGAGCTCAGCAGTGACCAGACAAGTTCAGTGGCATCATCAGCTGGCAACAACCCAACACTACACACTGTCCCTCCTGCCCTGAAAGACTGTTACAAGAGATGGAGCCTGACATCATGAACTGGATGAATTCAGCAGCTTTATAGGGACAAACAGTCTGAGTCCCATTCGATCCTTTGTTGAGATGAAATACAACTTGTGTATGCAGGCAGATTTCCTCTTTCAGACAGAGTACGTGAATATGTGTGTAAGTGTTCCGGGGGGAGGAGGCAGTCAGAAGAGGGCTGAAACACAACAAATAGACCAGATGTTTTTACCTAACTCTGTACAAGTAACTAAAATGGATAACTGATGGTTCAGATTTGGCAAAGTTTTGCAGGAACTGTATTAGTTGTTTTTTTTTTGTTTTGTTTTTGTTTGGTTTTTTTTTACTTTTCACATTTGTTACCATTGATAATTGAATTTTTGTTAGCTAAATACATATATAAACCCACTAAATACAGTTATCATGCAATTAAACACATGTACAAATGTGCTATATATTTTGGTAGTGTGTATTTATGATCTCAATAAACAAAAATAAATTAAGAAACACCTCCTTTTTTAAAAAAACTTATACTATGTTTTTTTTCAATTCAGCAATGGAGATATGTAAAAAAAGGCATTGCTCATTTGTGGGCTTCATGTATGCGAGAGGTTTTTGCTGCCTTTCTTCTTTTTTGGCTTTTCCTCTGTAGAAACTACTCCTCGCTGAAGGTAAGGAAGGAGGCCAAAGAACTCAAACGAAGTTCTTACAGACCAGATGATGGATTTCACATGATGACAAGGTTGTGTCCCCAGTATTGAGAGAAGTCAGCCCGTGATGTGTCTGCAAGGGGTTACTGCAGTGATGTCCAGTTTCAGGTTATCTCTTTTGTACACTCCAAGGGAAATGTGGATCAGCCCAAGGTGAGCGCACTGACTTTAAGTTTGCACCAACGTCAGAATATATTGCCATTTTTTAGACATTTCTGTCTCAAAAGAGCTTTGAGCTGTTCATTTTCATGGTTATTCTATGTTCTTTTCCTCACATGTGTCTTATAGTATTTTTAATTACATTAAATCTTGTTGCCTGTAAAACAGAAAGAGAACATGTGCAACCCACTCCGTGCACTATTTAAAACTTAGTTACCCAGATGATTTACCTTTCCAGATTAAAGACTGGAATGTGCAGTTAAAGACTGTCAGAAGTGCAGTTTTTGTCAAGTGTTAGTCTCTTTCACTTTTTGGTGGAGTTCAAGGTAATAACCTCCTGGAGCCCTATTAATTGAGAGTAAGTAACTTGGATTCCATTGGCCTTGTGACAAGATGTGATGATTTTGGCTGGGATAGTTTATTTTCTTCATAGTAGCTAGTATGGGAAGAGGATCTGGTTTGTGCTGGAAACAGTGTTGACAATTCAAGGATGTTTTAGCTATAGCTGAACAGTGCTTGAACAGCATCAAGTAGAGGCTTCTCACACTGCCCTGCCAGCAAGAAGGCTGAGGGTGCACAAGAAGCTGGGAGGGGCCACAGCTCGGACAGCTGACCCCAACTGACAAAAAGGATACTCCAGACTACATGGTATCGTGCTTAGCATACAAAGCTGGGGGAAGAAGAAGGAATGGGGGGACATTCAGAGTAAGGGTGTTTGTCTTCCCAAGTAACCATTAAGTATGATGAAGCCCTGCTTTCCTGGAGATGGCTGAACACCTGCCTGCTGATGGGAAGTGGTGAGTGAATCCTTATTTTGCTCTGCTTGTGTGCAACAGCTTTTGCTTTGCGCATTAGGTATCTTTATCTCAACCATGAGTTTTCTCACTTGTACTACTCCAATTTTCTCTCCCATCCCACTGTAAGGGGAGTGAGTGAGCAGCTGTGTGGGTCTTAGCTGCTGGCTGGGGTTAAACCAAGACACAAGAGCTGCAGCTGAGATGAGTGGAGGAAGCTGACAGTGCAATATTCCTAGTTAAAAAGCTCCAGATGCTAAATATGGTGCCCTTCCTTACCGGTACTTCCAATCTTTAGTTTGTTATCCTTTCTGATTCACAGTAGAGATCCTGTTTTTTTTCCTCTGTATGTTATTGATCAGCAGGTGGCTGAATTTGGAAAGGGGGTTGTATGTTGGAGTGATGTAAGATTACAATGAAGTAGCATGTTACAAAGAACAGAAATGAGAAGTAATCTTCACCATGAATTCTGAGTTGGGCTACAGGCTACCCAGAGCTCTGAATTAGTACTGCTAAAAATAAATCATATCTAGGAATTATTACAAAACATATGTTGCGCTTGTGGTTTATGCGTTGAAAAGGTCTTCTCTAAATCTCTCTGTTGTATGGAATGATTTAATATAAGCAGACATTGGAAGTCAGACTCTTAAGCAGTGTGTTCTTTAGTGTAACTTTGCCGTGGTAGAGGATCTGGCCTGAAGGTTGCTACCATCTTCACTTAGTTCTTTCTTTGTGTTTCCAGAAACTGCTGCTTGTCAGATGCATGTGTCTAGTGAGAGTAAGCAGAGGTTATCCAGAAGAGAGACACAGGCAGTCTCAACAACTGCTATATTGAGGGGAAAAAGAAACTATCTGTGTGTATGTTGCATGGAGGTGGACAACAGAGTGAATGGGAAGCTGCTTGGTTCTGAGCTTTCTTTTAACCTTAAAACACCCTCCTACTTATTAAAGGTTGGCATATTTTGAAGGAATGATGTTAATCGTACTGATAATGGTTGGGTTACTGTTAATGATCATGTAAGGAACACTGATAGAGAATGAACTGTGAACAGTTCGAACTGTGACCGTCATCTTCTACCACTGCTCTCAACTCATATTACTAATGAAAGACAGCGTTTAATGGGAATTTCTTTTAATTTTTACTTTCCCCATTCTTTAGAAGCAAACAAATAAATGTCATTGGTTTCAATTTACATGAGAATTTTTTTCATACAGCTCTCAAAGTTCTCTTGTGAACAAGGCTGTTTGTCATTGAATGCTATGAGAAAAGCTTGGTCCTGAAGTGCTCTGAGTGCCTCTGCACAGAAGAGACTGTTGGTACCCAGTACCCAGTCAGATAGCTCTCAGACAGGTTTTCACTTAAATAATAAACTCAGCTTACTGGGTTCAGTAGACACTTTGACAGTGGTTTCAGGTGGGCTAATGATTTTATCTAGTGAGTCTCTGACATCCCACCTATGTCAGTACTTAACTTGTAAGTCAGTTTACTCATATAGACAACTACATGAGCCATAGGGTACAAGTTTGTTTTATACGTCAGAGGATTTAAGGCCACAGTAATACAATAGATCTTCTATATTAATCTATACCATGTCACAAGTTGTTAACTTTCACCTATATACTCCTTTTTGGGGCCATGTGACTTCAGCTAAACCAAGCATTCTATTCCTCAAGTACCTGAAGTGGTAAATGTTACAGACTGTCTCTAGCTTCTCTAGCTAGGCATTAACCAGCAAAGTGGTTTTTGTATTTAAAAAAAAAAAAAAAAAAAAGACTGCAATATTCCAGCCATCCGAATGTGGACAAAAATTTATCTCTGTTACTACATTTGGTTTTATGCAGAATTGTATTGCTGATGAATTGAAGGCACCGAAGAACATACTTTTATTTTCATAGATCATGAAACTCGGATTTACATATATCACATAGGTTCTAAATCCTGAGAAGACTCCAGTGGTGGTCGAACATACCCGTATTACAACATGGTTTTGGTTGGTTGGTTGGTTGGTTGGTTTTTTTTTAGGACAGAGAGATGTTGTTTGCCCTAGGTCATGGCTGATCCTTTGTTTTGCTAGAAGGTTTTTCCTGTATTTGATGTAAAATTTCTTAATTTCACTTTTAAGTTTTTTCTAATTTCTATTTTTAGCAATTCAATGGTTTTATGTTTTTATCAGTTCACTTGAGGGGTCTATATCCAGCAGGCATGATTATTATCTTACTAAATCTTAGTGGCTCCTGCTGATATCCCATCACTAACAATACTATTTAGACACAAATCAGCTAGTTTACATATGAGCTACTAATTCCCTGTACTTTACATTCTTTAAATAATTAACATTTAAAAACAAAATGTCAAAAAATATGGAGAAATCAGACATCCATAAGCAATGCTGGTTTCATCAGTCTGGCACTCTTCTTTTCCATAGAGCTCTACACCCAATTTAGAAGACTCAGAATGAAATGGGATTCTTGAAAAATGTCATGTATCTCTGTCCATAAATGGTATTTTGTATTAAATATTTCTTTGAGGATTTATCAGGAAATAGAACTGATAAAAAGTTAAGACTCCTATTTCCTGAGTTATGCATTAGTAATTTTTTTTTTTTTTTAAGGAATGATATATAATGGGACATCAGAATCCAGAAAGCATGAATTGTAGTCATTAATTTACGTAGGACGTGGAATTCACTGAATTCATTAATGCAGAGTTGGAAAGCTTATGCCATGAGTACTCTGTGACATGAAGCCCTATGTGTGCTTCTAGAAGGTGGTGTTGTAATTTGTATTCTAAAAATAACAAATAAATAAAAATAATTCAGAATTTTCAATTTCTTATCCATTCTTCAAATCCACTCTGCTCAGGTTCCCCAACAACAGTCTGAATGGCAGATTCAAATGCTTTATATCAGACAGCTTCTCTCTGTATCTACTCCCTCCCCTGCTTCTTTCTCCCACAGCCTTTACAATTTGCTTTGTATAAAGCAGGAGAAAATTAGTCATACTTTTGTTATAAACTTTGAGTTATATATTAATAGGACAATTATGAGATAAACATGGAACTTTGTGTTTAGAAAAGAATCTAAATCTCAGAGACAGCATATGCATCTGAATACAGCTATTACGATGCTGAACATATGTATGGTGTTGACATGCATGGTGCACGCTTAAATCTCTTGTGGTAGATTTCATATATCATGTACCTTTGATCACCTCGTGTTTTAGCTCTGTAACCTGTCTTTGTTTTATTATTTTTTGTGATGGATGATTGCAGCTGTTCAGTGGAGTGGAATGTTAGAAGTCTCAATAAAGAAATGTGGAGTTGCCTGAAATCTAGGGCTTGAACACTGGATTTTAGGTAAAACGTACAATAGGTTGTGGCTGGCTAAAATAAGAGAAGTTTGACAACAATTTGAAAGTCTCTCCTGCAGGGGAATAAGGTATTTCTTACTGTACATGTATTCTGAAAGGTATCTGACTTTGACATTCATCATTCTTATTAAAAGGAAGAAATATTTTAATATTATTTAGAATTTTCCCTCTCCTTTCAAATGCTGGGAAACAGTCCTCATTACACTGCAGTAGACGTCTTTTTCAGCTGTGGGAAATAAAAGTAAAACAATCAACATTAAAAAAAAATATGCCTCTGTAAATGTCAGAAAGCTTTTATTGATCTGCTTGAGATCAGCTGTATTTTAAATATGTTTTTGGCAAGTTGGAAAGAGCTCAGCAGAACCATATACAACTCAAAATGTGAAGGAAAAAAATAAAAATTACAGTGAGAAAAAGTACCTACTTTGCTTATCACGGGTAAGCCTATGAGGTAATTTCAGCATGTTCAAAGTGTCTACAGGGAGAGTAGGTTCCCTTTCACACTTATTCCTTATGATTACCAGTTTTATTCTAAAGGAAAATAAAATCCTGTGGTGGGAAACTGATGAAAGATTTTGTCTTTGGTTTTGGTTGTTTTGGAATGGGTTTTTTTGTTGGTATGTTTGTTGTTTTTTTTTTTTTTTTTAATATAGAAGATGTAGATTTTCTTATCATGAAATTAAATAATCTTGTCCAGGGATGCATGGAGTTCTCCTTTCCCACCTTAAACAAAGAATTGATAACACTTGTTTGACAAATGTGAAATGTATGGCCTGAGTTAAGTGGAAGGTCATACTAAGTGACCATGAATCCTTTCTGTTCTGAAAATATATATATTTATGAATCCATGAGTGATGCAGATTCATCAGTAATTTGGTTACCCTAAACATATGATAATAACATTTTCATTGCATCATCTCATTACATGTGAGAATTTTACTCTGTGTACATTTAAATATATATATACACACAAAGTATACGTGCCACCTTATGGAAAAGTAAAAATAAGATCCATTGTCATCATATTAAAGCTCAGTTCTGACAGATCTTTCTCATGGATCTTAATATGACTATCCAAATAAGATACATATGATGTCTGAATGGTCACCAAGAATGGAGTCTAATCCCCTCTGAAATCAGTTGGAAGATTTTTTATTAACTTCATCAGATACTACATATCACCTTAATTTAACTTTAAATTTGACATATACAAGTCATCTAGTAGAATGTGAAGATGTTCTCCTGTCCTAAGCAATGATTAATAAAAAGGAGTGTTCTAAATTTATTTGAATCTTTTAAGTCTATCTTTAAAAATATATATATATTTTTCTTAGAATCTAAGATTCCAGAAGTTCACATACATAAACTATAAATCATCAGGTTTTTTGGTTGCTTTTCAAATTAAAAATAGTGTTAGAAAATATTATACTGGATTATGCTGCAGAATGAAAATAGCAACATTCTGTACAAAGAACTCTCAGCTCTGTATTACAATGTCTGTCTAAACACTTTTGGTGATTACTCAATCTCTGATTCAGAAGGGGAGCAGGCACTTTGGTGGTCTACTTAACATTAAGTAAGTAAAGTCATTTTTGCTATGGTGTTAGCATAAACCCAGAGCAATTGTGGTAAAATTTACTAAATCTATGTATAATTAAAGCAATTGTATGTAAGGGTCTTGATTTTGTTTTTAAATCTGGATTTGTAGCATTAAATTATTTTCTTTTTATTGCTAGATACAAAGTATTATGAAGACAGTTTTAAAATATGTGAAATTATTTTCGGAGATTTATATCGGAGTGTAATTATGGACCATATACAAAAGCCTTCATCTGGGGAGAAAAATAGACTCACCATAATTTAGATATTTAAGAAATAATGATGTATATAATGTTGCAGGTGTAAATATACCACAATATTATTTTAACTCTGCATGTGTTCCTGCATAATAGAGGGCAAGAAAACCAGAAAAAATAAACAAGTCAGAGAACTGTGGGGCACAATTTAGTACTGTGGTGTTGTAGACACTACATTTACTTTGACAGAATCTCTGTGTGTAAGAGCTACATGTGGAGGTTTATCATAGACAGCTTCCCAGTGAAGGCAAATAGTATAACAAGGTGTATTCAAAGGTCTATGTTTTTGTTAACAATTTATTGGTCATGAGGTGTGACTTCCTTTTTATTATGTGTCTTCACACATAATAAAAATCAGGGGAGACCATTCCAGAATAATCTATCAATTAGAACTCCAAATAATCTCAAGTAGAGGGGGTGATGTGGAGTAACAGTAATTTGTAGTAACCAAGTAGATTCAAAATGGAAGAAAAGATGTAGCCTATTACTCTGGAGATTCTGTCTTAAAGGGTTTGATAACCAATTATATTGACATCAGGTTAAAATTTCAGAATATAATCATAACAGCAGACAAAAATGCTGAGAATATTTTTCTAAAAATCTTAGGGAAAAAACTGTATCTTTCAAAAAATATTATTTGGAACAGAAGAAAGGCACATTCATCCACAGTAAAATTATTTAAATAGTCCTGCTATATTTCTGCTATATATTATGAAGTCACACACAAAAATATGTTCCTTTCTTAAAAACATACAATCCATGGCATTATTGAAGAAAAAAATTATTATTAGGGACAAGAGATCAGAACAGGTAAGCAACAAGGGATGGAACTGTGATAATATATGTATACCCTTCATATTATATGGGCATGCACAGTTCAAGTAGTAATTTAACTGACGAATGACTATGTCTTTATGTCACTGGCTATTTCACTCATGTGGTGCTTAATACATTAATTTCTAAATAAACATCACAGCAAAACAGGCATTTCCAAAAAAGCAAAACAAAGCAAATCAAAATAAAACCCTGGGTATCTGGTTAAATTGTAAGTATGATTATTTTATACATTAGAAACTCAAAGTTTAAAATTAAATTAATTGTGATTTAATATCCCAGTTGAAAGCACCTTCTTCCTGGCAACACCTGTGCAGAAGAAAACACAAATCTACCTTCAAGAAAGACCTTGTGAAAAGTCATTTCTGTAAACATTTCAGGTCATATTTATTTGCTTGTTTTACTTCTCAGAGCATGTTTTGATGGAGATCATCATCCCAGTAAACTGAGCTACATATTTAAGATACCACAGTGGCTGGGATAATGGAGCAATGTAATCCATGGTAGTTGTCATTCATTTCTACCTCCTCTTTACCTCCTGCTCGGCAATGATAGTCATTATGTCATTATCATACCCTGGAAAACTTTTTCATAAATGCCATTGTTAGATTTGGGTAAAATGTCTTTCCCATTTTGGGAAAATATTCTTTTTTTTTTTTTCCTAATCCAAAATGAGGTTAAACATCAAAAACTTTGAGGAAAAAAAAAGATTTAACAGCTGTCCACACAGAGTAATGCCATTTGGTCTTTCAATAAGTTGAAAACATCTTTTTTTTTTTTTTTTTAATTAATGCTTTAATTTTAGAAAATCGGTTTAATTAGTTTACATCTTGTAAAAAACATGTTCAAACAGAAAACAAATATTATTTTGCAGTTAAAAGCTCCAAAGCAATAGGTTTGTCAAAACTAATGTTGTAAACAATTTTGCTTTCAGTAGATAGTAATTTTCTGCCAACAAACACTAGGTATCGTGCTAGGTTTTGATTATTCTTATTAAAATTTGTATTTTAGTGACAAATAATCTTGACAGTACTGTCGTTAACCTGTGTGACTAACAGGCTACAGAACTAAGCTCAGTATTTTCTAAATAGGGAGTTCAGATAGTTAATCTTCAGTTATGTGTATTTGGCAGCATATCTCAGACAAAAGTGAGATGTTATGAGGGTTGAAAAAAGTTCATGAGTTCTTATTTATTAGTATGAACAAATGCTTATGGCAGGGATTCCAGTACAGAAAACTTAGGCCATCATCCTCCACACTTTAATGATGGAACTGAATTAAATCAGAAAGAGATTAAGTACTCAGGATGTCTGGTTGTCATGGTTTAAGCCCAGCTGGTAACTTGGAACCATGCAGCCGCTTGCTCACTTCCCCCATTTCTTCCTCCCTCCACTCCTGGAGGGATGGGGAGGAGAATAGAAAAAATGTAACTCTCACAGGTTGAGATAAGAGCAGTCCAGTAACTAAGGTATAATACAAAACCACTACTGCTACCAATAATAATGATAAGGGAAATAACAAGCGGAGAGGATACAATTGCTCACCACCCACCGACTGATACCCAGCCTGACCCAAGCAGCGATCTGGGCCTTCCAGATAACTCCCCCCAGTTTATATACTGGCCATGATGTGCTGTGATATGGAATACCCCTTGGGCCAGTTTGGGTCAGGTGTCCTGTCTCTGCTTCCTCCCAGCTTCCCCTCTTCCCTGGCAGAGCATGAGACTGCGAAAGTCCTTGATTGGAGTAAACATTACTTAGCAACAACTAAAAACATCGGTGTTATCAGCATTGTTCGCAGGCTGAAAGTCAAAAACACAGCACTGTACCAGCTACTAAGAAGGAGAAAAATTATTGCTAGAGCTGAACCCAGGTCACAGATATATATTATTTTTGGTTTTAAGAGTCCAAAGACCCTGAATTGTGCTGCCAGTACCCAGTAATAGTTAATTTTTCTGTTTCTAGTTCCAAGACTTAGACCAAATTTTGTTATCACAGATGGTAGAGAAATGAGACAAGGCTGGAACTGGATATGTTAAGAAAAGTCCTAAATATAGGTATATTCAGGATTTGCTAGGTATTACAATTTGACCTGTGTGATTTGTGTTTCAGGGCATTTTTCAGTTGTTCAACATGGAATACCTCCCATGAGAAGCCAAGTGTGCTTCTCTTGTAGTAGGTGCAGCACAGCTCATGTCTAACAGTATCCCGATTTCCTGCCAGATGTTGAGTCTGAAGTCCAGGTTGAAACGAAGACACTAAGTGTTGGATGCCAACACTAAGACACTAAGTGTAGGTGTCAACAATGAACTCTACGTTAGAATCTCATGTTCAAACCATGAAGCCCAGAGAACATTTTGCCTCTATGCTACTGCAGAAGGCCATGAGGCTGCATGGATTGTATGTTTTATCTACTAGCCTTTTGTAAATGTCTTAAATACCCTGCAGCATTTTAGCAGAAGAATAATGTGCATGGGCATCTGTGTCCATGAGATATATGCAGCAACTCAAATTTAGGTATCTAAAGTTGAAGCTGATTACTACCCTTCTAACCTGAATATGTCACTAGTTTTCCAGGTACATCTAGCTCACACAGGTACAGGAACGCTTCTAGGCAACCATGTACCATTTTGGTCACTGCCAGACTCCCCACAGAGGTACCTAAAAGGTACAGAATGTGGTAGAACGATTCCTTCTGTCTTGCTAAATCTAGAATACATCATCCTTTCCATGACACATGTTCACTGTCACTCACACAGTTTAAAAGATTACAGTAAGCTGAAATGGTGGTGTCTTATGTTTAGTCTTGGCGTAAGCAGTAATGTAGCAGCACCTGGAGACTGCATAGCAAAAGTTAATGGAAGACTGTCTTGAGACACCTTTCCTTAAAAAAAAAAGGCGTGCTGAAATCCCACATGACTGGAAGAACAAAAATCCTAATTCCTTTAAGTCTATTAACCTCAACTTGTGAGTGGCATGTACAAAAAAGAAGTGGGAATAAGAGAGAGGTGGAAAGGACATCTTGCTGTTTCCCTGACCATTAGGGAAATGTTGGCAAAAGACACAGTGGAACTGACTTTTCCCTTTCCCTTTCTCTTTCTGTATTTCTCTTTCTCTTTCTCTTTCTCTTTCTCTTTCTCTTTCTCTTTCTCTTTCTCTTTCTCTTCCATTTCCTTTTCCTTTTCTTTTTCTTTTTCTGTTTCAAGTAAAAAAAATCCTCAAGGGAAAAACATTGTTCTGTTATGTTCCTGGAAAGCTGGAGTAACAGAAAGCTAAATATTTCAGTTTGATTCTAGCTGCTGCTGAAAATGCTTAGTAGTAGTTCTTGGTAAAACACACTTAAGGGAGATTGGGTAGGAGAAGTGAACAGAGAATAAAGAAGAGAGACAGTGATGAGAGGACTGGTCATTATCAGTTTCCTCATTGCTACAGTATCTGTCCCTGCAGATGACTGACTAATTTAAGGTAAGCAAAAACTAAACCCTAAAGCAAAAACAACAACAAGAAGAAAGGAAATCCAAAACAACTTGGACAAAAATACAAGGGACTGTTAACTATCCTCTTTGATATGCTCTATTGCTTGTTTATTGCTGCAGATGGGACAGAGTGACTAGGGTTGTGATTTTAGTAGAGAAAGTGAGAATACAGGTTAATAACACTCAATTGTAGAAAACAGAATAACTAATTCTAGATTTTAACTGTTCAAGATTTCTCTACTTCCATTTGCAAACCACAAGAGGACCTAGGTATTCCTCATTGTTTCAGTAGATTTGGTCCAGATCCTTTAGCACTGAAATATTAATATTAAGTCTGCAGATTGGTGTTTAATTTGATTTCATAGATCAGTTAGATAACCAAGGGAGCATATAATTGGATAGTTGCAGCCTGCTTTTCACTGTAGAAGGTCTTTTACAAATCTGACAGTCCACTTATTTTTTGGATTTAGTGCTTGAATAATTCACTGTGGAGAATCATTTTCAGACGTTGTTGTAATAACTTCTCAGAGCCCTTTAAGCAGATGAAGCTGGTAACAAAAAAGCTATCATCTCATTTCATTTCTAATGCAATTGTAGGTTGATGACCATATAAAGCCCCTCAGTGACATTGACCAGACTATCTCAGATGTCATTCATCTTATTGAACATGTGCTGTTATGACTGGCTAATACTTTGGTTCTCTTTCCTTCCCACTGATTTCCTGGAAGCTGGGCTATCAAAGGAGCCCCATAGGATCATTGTCTTTGGGATTCACTCCCTCTCGTGGCAATAAGTCACAACCATTGGTTTGGTTTACACACATTGATTCTTCTTTTTAACTGTTTTGTTATTGTTACGGTTGTTGCCTAAGACAGGGGTTATGCCAGTATTTGGTTTGACAGCTGTGAAGAAAAATGACACACTGTTTTCAATTTCAGTAGTTTTAATGTATGTTCACACATAATATACACATATTGTTAGTGTATGCATAGGAATAAATACATCACAAATATTTAAGTACACTGACTGATTCTAAAGTGGAGTAAAAAACCAAAATCTTTCCTAATTAATTTTTTTGAAAGCTTTTAAAAGCTTTATTACTGCTACTGAACTGTCTTATCATTTCAGTGACAGTCTGCTGCAGATTCTCCATAGGAACATACACAACTTCATGGTACTGGATATGTTTTGCAAATGTAGTGCATGCATTGCCAAATAATGAGGTACTTAATATTCTGTGGTATGTCAAGCTTTTCAACTTATGACACCCATGTTACTTCACTACAGCAGATAAAGTTTTATTTTAAAGTAACTTGGAATCAAAAATAAATGGGACACTAGATTATGCTTTAAAATCACATTCTATTAAAAAAAGGTTTTGATGGAACTGTAAGTTTATCTATAACGTCCACTGGAAGAGGTAGGAGGGTGGCCATATGTTAATGCAGGAGGTGTTGGCATGTGATGGACATAAGGGTAGAAGCAATTACAGTTTTGTAGACACAAAAATGCTTAATGTTTAGTGTGCCAGGTGGATCCCAATTCATGTAATAAAGTTAGACCAAAGCCAGTTTAGTCCAAGAACTTTATTTTTTTGTAGTGAGTGCAGACTAGAAACCAGGTTCAGAAGCTGAAGAGACAAAATAAACTCACCTGTCTTCTCTGCCTACACTGTCCTTTCACCAGCTGTTTTCCATATGACAATATAACAAAACTTTGGTCACATCATATAACTTCCAGCAGGAGTGGTAAGGCTAGAGATATAGACTGCTCATATACAAAAGAATTTGCAGAGTGTGAAATATGTATATGAAATGCAGCACACAAATAAAAAAAAGATGAACTCTAACAATTTAGAAACAGGTCCTTAAATCTTCCATGTTCTCAGAACACAAAGTGCTTCAAGAATGTTCCTCTCCTATGAAGGGCAATTCTGAATTTAAATATTTTAGAGAACCTTCCTGGCAGCATAAAATGTGCCAAGTTTTAGGGAGCCTGTAAAATGTTATTCACTGATTTTTTTTTTTTTCCTTCTGTGAGTTTAAACCTTGCAGTGAGACTAACAGTTGAAAGTGCTAAACTCCTAAGAATTAAATGTACTCATAATTATTTCTGGCAGTAGAGTTAAAGGAAAAGAAAAAAGCATGCTGCTTCTCCCGAGTCAGAAATTAACCTCCTGCCTTCATATTCTTTTCCAGTTTAAAGAAAAAATGTGGCTAAGAAGAGAGGAATCTACATGGTATCCTTTAGAAGTTTATGTTAAATGTTTATTAATGTTTTTGGTGTAATGACTTGAGTCCCTGTGAGAACTGATCCAACAGTCTCCAAACAAAATAAAAAAACCAAGAAAAGGAGCAACCAAACAAGTGGCAAATCGATTTTTTGTATAGAGACAATATGAGCACAAACTGGTGCCATTTAAACAAATGTACTGTGATTGAACTGCAAGCTAGATCGTAAGAACAATTGAATGCTAAGTGAGAACCCTAATAACACTAGAGATTTATTAGTGAATTTACAATGAATACCAAATGAGTTGATAATGATAAAGTCCTCAAATTCTCCTAGCAAATGGCTTCCAGATGTTCACTGTTCTCGTTATTGTATGAAACCCAAAGACCAATGGACACATACGAGGACAGATTCATATTCTTTCAGCCTATTTTAAATCAAACTACTGTAGATGGCATAAGTATGTTTTCTTCGGTTTTTTTAATATGACTAAATCTACTTTTTAAAAAGTCTCACAATGTACCTTTCTGCCTTGCAGATACCCAATGTAATTTAAAAATCTGGAAAAGGGATATTACTGACTTGTATGCAACATCATAGATTTCTGAGAAGGATCTCAGACCTGCTGGGTCTTTTTTGTCCTTATGCCCTTATGAAAACTTGTATTCTTTACTGTGAAGTACTTTCTTCTTCAAGTGATAGATTTATATTTAGTAATTGATTAAGTCTGAGATTGCTTTTATGTAAATTTGGGCATCAAAAATGAAACGTCTTTTCTTAGCTTTCTGCGTAGACAATGAAGAAACACGTTCTTCCAGAGGGTGTTTCTGTCTATCCCAGAACAGATATCAAAGGCAGTGGTGATGAATTGTCTTCTGGGAGTTTGTAATTTACCTTTAGAGGGTCTTAGTTTCAGGGATTAGAGGAGGAGCTTTGACAATTAGCTTAAGTTTGACACCTAACTCAAATTACTAACATTATATAGAAGGAATCATACCCTTAAATTATTACAAACATTGCAGTGTAAAGGACCACTGATCCACTTACTTGGCTCAATAACTGGTCTCTGACAGGAGCTTACAAGAGATCATTGACAGTATCAATCAACAGACAGCTATGGAACAGTTTTCTGTATGGAACTTTTCAAGCTGATTAATCAAACCTTGGTTTATGTCTTCAAGTAACTAGATGTATATGAGTTCCTATCTTTAGATGATAAACATATTAATTTTCTCTGAAGATAAAGATCATAAACCCTGAGAATAGAATTTTACCACTTTATTTAAGTCTAAAGAATTGTGCTGCCTCTTTATAAAATGGGAAAATTGTACTGCTCTGACTTCTACCATAGGACAGCTCCTGGTGATGAATGAACTCTGTTGTAGCAGGTAGTACAATATTGCATTCTGCCTTGGAAATACAATGTGACCACACTGATCCTAAGGCAAATATTATTGCCTCAGAATACTCTGCTGTAAGTTATAATTTGCACATTCCAACCAGTCATGCATTGAAAAGTTAAAGGGAACCTTTTACAGGAAATCGAGCACAATGGGTTATGTTTTGTGCTACACTGTTCAGCATTAAGCACTGGGAAATAAAACATATATGATATGAAGAGAAATCCCAAGTACATTTGAATACTTCTCACACATGAAGGCTTTTCTATAGTAAACAGAATGACACAAAAGGACGGCTGGAATATTCATAATGTGCAAACAAACTGTTATTTAAATTATCCTCTAAACATAGGTACAGTGGTTGCACTAAAACTGTGATATAATTATATCAATTTCATAACTGTTATAATGTATATAAGTTTGGTCAATGTTAAATAACTATGAAAGGCAGTAACCTAGGTACTGACACATTATGTTCCATTGAAATACAGAAGCAAAATAAATACTTGGTTTGTTTACCATTATTGTTAGTCTTATTATTAATTTAAGGTGACATTTATAATTAATAGTGTTATACTTTATGCCTTGAAATAATGCATGACACTCCTCAGATGAACAATCTATTTATATTGAATTTAGAGAAATAAGCAAGTCATAAATGTTTTACAGAATAAATGAAGAGCTAACATGTTTTGGTTTCAAGAAGCCATTTGTATTACATTTCAGAGATCCATTGAAGAAGTGGATGATCACACAACTCTTCAAACTTTGTATTTTGAGAGATTCACAACGTAAGTATCCAACAATTTTTACTCTTATCTGTTGTATTCTTTCCATTCAGGATTAAAAGCACCAGGCTAGATTCTTCCGGAGGAATCTTACATAGAAGCTTCAAATTCATGGCTTTTAGGCTTTGTAGAGCTGACAGAACTTAAACTTCCTCTGACTTTCTCTAAATATAAGGAAATGTGACATGTAATAGTCAAGCTGATTTCTACTGGAGTGCCTAAGTACAGCATTCTATTCTTATTTTAGATACCAATTTCGATTTTTTTTCTCTCCCTTTCAGCAATGTTATGGTGATCCTTAAAATGTACTTCTAGCCTCTATTTTGAATCAACACTATCACCACAATGATCCAAAGAATCTATTTCTAAACCTTACCAATCTTACATTGCATTGCAAAAAATGTTTATTAGCTTTGAATGCAATGACTGGAAATGCCAGGCTTATTTTTATAGAAACGGGCAGTGACTGTAACACTGTCATCCATCATACCTTTCCAGGTAGGTCTTTATGCAGAGTGTGACTTGAACAGTTGCATTATTACTCATTCTTGGACACTGGAATACATCATTGCTAAAACTAATGAAGAAGAAAAAAGCCAGCAATGAATTTCAGGTAGCAACTCTTGAAGAAATCTGAGTATCATAATGCATCTACAACCCTGCTCCTGCTAAACTGAGTTGTCTCCATTGCCATACAATGTTTAGAGCTGGGATTCAAACTATTCCTTCAAAGGCTAAAATCCATCTGGAATTAAGTTTAGTAACAGGGACTTGAATACTATTTTCCCTCTTGTTAGCGGAGGAAATAAATGCATTAATTGTATACCTGATGCATATCACTTACTACAAAAGGCATATATCCTTGAAATAATAATTAATGAGGAAATTTTGCACCATTGACTTCCAGAGAAGTTTTATGATTAGAAAAATAATTGGTGAGGATTTTTTTTAAGTAAGATTATTATAGTGGTTTATATTATATTAGTTTATATTTGTATGAGATTAGTTAGACTTAGAAGAGTGTACCGATGTTGACAAAACTAGCAAGTCCCTGTCTTGAAGAAAAAATAAAAAGCCCTACCTTAGAAAAAGACCCCCACACTAAAAATTAACAGTTAGTTTGAATTTGGGCCAAGCACAATTTTTAAATTAGAGAAGTGGCATTTTGTTAATTGCTATGCTCACATTAAGTATTTAACATGATAATTATTTTCTATACTCTTAATTGAAACATTACAACATACTTGGTTACTATTTAATTAGAAAACACATTAATTATATATTAAGTTCTTCACTGTTTATATACTCAAATCTCCTCTTTGAAGGGAATTCAGTGGTAAACAAGCCAAGTTCTCACTGGAGCATCTCACTGGCAGAGACATCACTTGTGACTTGGTTTGATTTACATGTGCTTAGCACTGAGCATTGAAGAACTTCATGGGAATTCAGGCTGCAATATTCAGATGAATGATAAGAACAGGTGGCTCTCACAATATTCAGACTGTATTACATATACTTTCCCAGGCACAGACAATCTGTAACTGTACAGAAAGATGCTGTATTAGTAATCACCATGGAACATCGTTAATGCATAATAAAGCTAAGGAACCAATTGGAAAATGAACAAGTTACATACCATTAATTCCTCCTGGTGTAGTCTATTCCAGTTTTCTGAATATTTATCAAAAAATGAAAATATAAAATAATAGCTTTTTTCAGATATTTTAAAAAAATTTTGCCTTCTGGGAGGTTATGAATTTTAGTAATTTCTTCTCCAGCTATATATTGAATTCTTGTATATAGGTTGAAATTAGTTTAAGTAGCCTGACAACACTCAAGTCCAAAGCCCATAGAAATCTCTTGGCAAGATGCAGGCTTTATGAGGGGTACAATTTAGAAATATGCTAGTAGAAGAAAGAAAAAGGAAGGTCAAACTGTTTGTCAGTCATAAAAGTCTCACAATAATTTATTTTTTTTTATTATCTCAGGCATTCAGAGTGTGCCACACTGAGGTTAACTTCATATAAAATTTGAGTCAATTTAAGACTATGTGAGGAAAAAAGTTCTATTTTTTCAGTTCTATTGCTAATCTTTTTCATTTTTTACAATGTGTGTACAGTCCTTTGTTTTTATATTTTCATTGCTATATTTTCTGATCTCTTTTCAAATATAAGAAAATATCAATACTAGACTAAACATGTCAAGATTCCTTTTACCTCTGAGAGATCTCTAGTTCTGGTAATATTTTACTGTGTGCTTGGATCCTAGCATTTTTGTCAGCTCTGCCAGGAAACAGGAGTAGGTGGAACTGGAAGACTTGATAGCTAGACAAGATCTGACTGAATTCCAATGCAGAGCCAATCACCTGCTTCTTTGTATGGCTGAGTAAGGATGATATATTAAATGATATTCATATGGTATGTGCACAACATCTGAAAGAGTTTCCTTAAACTGATGACAGAAGAAATTCCCAAAGTCAACACCTAATGACACAAAAATACAAGGCGAGGAGGAAAAAATACCAAAGAAAAAAACAGAAAATAAAAAGGTCAGTTTAAGTTTTAATTTAGACACTAAGTTCAAAACTCCTACTGTGTGTGAAACACAGGCTTCACATGGAAGGCAAGAAGTATTTTGTTACTGACTTCATTATGATCAAGATTACACCACTCAGTCCTGATTTAAAAGAAATTTTGGAGTTCAATTTGAATTATATGTCCTATTAAAATGAAAGTTCAACTAAGTCTGGGTAGATTTTCTCCCAGTTGCGGTTAACTGATTTGTGCTAATTTGTCCAAAAAAATCTAAGATAATTTTATACAAGAAAAATTCTACTATATAACTACTAAATCTGGATTCAGAGAACATGGTATCAAAAAGGATGCTGATGCTTCGTCAGTTTGACTTCCTTCATCTATCTCCACCAGAACAGCTGAGGGTTGGCTCCTGGAGCAGGCATGATCACTTTCTCATTGCCATGCCTGCATCAATGACCACACCCAAGAACTTAATTGGTAGGGAGGCAGGCAGGTAGAAAGAGTCAGTTAAAAGTATTTTAGGAATAACATAAGATACTGGGCCAATTCTACTTTGCTGAAATTCTGTACTATAACAGAAGTTCACCAAAGCTGCTACTGGGATCTAAATGATTAAAAAAGATTATTAAACTTTGCACCAAAATTAAAGGTAGTAAACCAGGGACACTTTTATTAACTTTTGTCTGTTCCACAGATCATGTGATAAGTGTGGGTTTACATCATGCCACTCTGTTATATTATTCCATATGCACCCTTTTACTCCTTGGCAAAGGTACATTAGAACATCCACCAACCAAAGGGAGTAAACTACTGTACCTCATATTTGTTGTGAGAAAATGACCCAGAAAAGTGGTTACTTTGCAGTAATAGCTAGATTGATACAAATTCACTACTTACTTACCTTACTCACAGTGACTTTCTATATTCCAGTTCCTGTGGGACTATGAATGGGATTGCTCATATTTACATAACTATAATATTTTGATTTATTATGGATATGTTTCAACAGATTCTACATTGACTGCATTGGGAGCCTGGAGTTAACTGAGTTAAGAATATAATTCAATCACCACTGCGTATAAAGCAGTGAAAGTGGTGGATATTAAACTGTATCAGAGACATACTATTGCAGTACTCTTGTACTGGAGAATATTTCTCAGTCTTATTATGCAGTGGATGTTACCTATCATTAGCTAGAACACCCTTCAAAAATATTTAGAAATAGGCGAAACTGGTTTGTTTAAAATCTAAACACTGCAAAATGTGGACATTGATGTGAATTGCAGTTACATAAACATGCCAGGCGCTTTGTTGTCCATTAGGATATTTCTGTAATCGCAGGTGAATAGAATTCTAGGGAACAGGTCTTTTTCTACCTCGAGGCCTATAGCTGTGGTTGTGATATGAGTCACTTTGCCTTTTCTTTAGCTGATATAATAAAAGCCTGTAGAAAAATAAAGTTCTGACACTGAAACTGTGCCAAAAGACTCAGGAAGACTGGATATTTCATGACCAAAACTGTTTTTTATCCAAACTTCCAAGATCAAATATGAATATATAAACCTGTTTCACTACATGAATCTAAATATTTCTCTATTTTACTGTATATGTATATGAATTATGACATGAAAAATCATGTTTCAGAGCACTAATGCTTAAAATGTCATTTTAGTTAAAATTTTTACGAAACCAGTTCAAGAGACCTACGTGTTTTTTGCCTCAAGATAAAACAGCATAACTCTATCTTTCTCAAATCAGTATGAATATAGACTAATAACTGTCTTTACATGCCACAATGTAGCTATCATGACAAATACAAATGGCATCAGTTTTGTAAGTAAAGAGGATTACTAGAGACCATGTCAGAATATGTCACAAGTATCCAGTTGTTCAAAACCAGTTTCTATGGTGTAGAATATAGTTTCTACTGTGCAATTTCAAGGGCATATGTTCATTTTGAAGTTGTATTCAGAATGTTGTTTAATAGTATCTATATTTTTTATTTTATTTCTTTGTGATCATCACTGTTGAATCAAAAATATATTATTTCATTTACACTACCTCCTTGTGAAGTCTTTGGGAGAGATGGAAAAAGATGTAGTCAAAGTACTGGCAATATGATGACACCTATCAAATTGTGTATTATGGTAGATATGACAAAAAAACATAAATAAGAAAACTAACATTGTTTAGTCAGGTTTGTCAGATGCTGGTACAAGGCTGTCAACTATATGTCAAGGTTACTGAATTGCTTTTTGCTATCCGTAGTCAATTTGGTGAAGAAGGTTGTGATATTCCCTGAGGTTATGCAATAGCAAACCTTAAGTGGGTGTCCCCTGTCATGAGGCCACTTCATGAGTCCCACTGAGGTGCTCTGGTGTGTGTTTGGACCTTCCACTTCACTATTATTTCTATTATGAGGCAGCAAAGAAGGAAGGCTACAGAAAGGAATTTGTGTGAAACTTGGCCACAGTCTGCCAGCCTCCTCTGAACCAGATAGTCCAACATTTCTAGTCTTAACATTTAGAGCAAGGCATAATGAGTTTGCTTAAGAAAAACAAACAAACAAGCAAAAAAATAATCCCTCTGTCTTTAGAGGCTAATACTGTTAACATTTGAAATTTCAGTAAAAGTAATTACAGAAAACTACGTATATACAAACAGGATATAGTATTAAACCATATTTACAAAATAGATGTATATGTCCCATGCAGAATCACAGAGTCTCTTATGTCTGAGAAAGAGCAAGTTGTAGGGCAGGGGGAAAAAACCAGCCAGCTGCCAAATAAACTCTTCAGGGCAGAAAATATATGCCTTTGCCAAATTTGCAGCAGTTCATAGAGGAAAAGCATTATAAGAAAGTTCATCAGCAAACAGAAGCTTTCCAGAGAGGAACGTTAGGAGTCAGCAGATAATCTTGACACATAAATGTGCATATTATAGGCAAAAACCTAAAGAACCTTAAGTTTTCAAACCAGAAATCTGACACTTGAAATAATTTCTAATACTTAGCTATACAGAGGGGGTTTTTAGCCATCCAGGTCACTCAAAATATCCCCAAGAGCCTGTCAGCTACCACAAAATCTCTAAGGTTGAATTTCAGTGCAGGTAACAAAAAGTCTTTTTCAAGGAGATAAGACTCTGAATTGCCATTGTTTTTCTTACAAGGCCGTAGAAAGCAGAGTATAGAAATATTCCAAAGCCTCCGACATCTGTGTAGGTACCAGATTCTTGGAAAGCGCTAGGAAGCCCCTAAGTAGCTTAAAGCCGACCTTGTTTCCTTTCTTGATATTCCTAATCCAATCACAAGAACAATGTGAAAACAAGTCCCTTTTTTCCCTCAAAAAATTTTTTGGCTACAGTTTTTTTATCAGTTATTCAAGATATTAACTGCATCTTCAGGATATTATAAAGAAATGGGTTTATCTCTGTTACCCTCATTTTCAGTACTATTAGGTGCTTCACAGAATTTACAATGTCAGAAGATTATTAGCTCTTTTATGTTACTTCCTGATAAAGGGGTTGCTCCCACTCATAAGCAAAGCAATTTTAAGGTCTTCTTGTGTATTCATTTTACATTCTGTTTTGTCAGTTTAAAATAACTTTGTTATTACATTTGCTAAAGTGTAGTGCCTCTTTATGCTTGACAACAGGGCTTACTGTAAATGAGAATCACATGGGATGTAAGGGTACTATAAACTGATGAAACACCACATAGGATGAATGCAGTGTAAGATATGTTCTAGAAATACTAAGTCAGAATAAAAATTAGTTTTAGTTGGAAAAAAGTTTAATATTATGTTTTACCACATTAGAAGAATGCTTAGTTAATTTCTATTTGTTGAGTATTTTGTTACCCTGGATTTAATTCTCCTCAATTATTCACAGCTGAACTTCTTCAATATTTCTCAAATCAGGTGCCATCATTTTATTGCAGGTCAGTTTGAAATCCAAATAACTTCTTAAGATTTCTCTGTCAGACATTTATGTATCATAAATAAATCCATTATTGTTTACAGCATCTTCTAAAAAGTTTCAGATCACAATGATTTGATTTTTTATTTTATGCTTTCCATTTGGGTAGCAAACTGAAATTTCCTATTTTCCTCCTATTTTTATGGCACCTGAGTGGAAACCTCTCAGTATTTACAGGGGGAAGATAGTTCTGGAAAAGATTTATCTGTCATTTGACACTTGTAATACACCAGTGCCCAAAAGAAGGTCTTTGTACTTCCAAGAATTTTGTACTTGACCACTTTCATGCTGTAGAATTCCAGAATGTCATGTATTCTTCTGGAAGTATAACTAATGATGCCTACAGAGACCAAAGCATTGACAAGAATTTGAGCAGTTGAGTTTCTACAGCTCTTACTCACAACAGAAACATCATAAACAACTGCTTTGTTCAACAGAAAGGAACAACAGAGAACAAAAGAAAAGGAAGATGCATTAGGGTCTGCCAGACATATCAGCTCTGTATATTCTATGTCTACATAAGCTTCCAGAGTCCACTAACCAAACTGCAGCTGAATGATTACAGTTTACACAGATGCAGAGAAAAAAGCCCAGTGGTGACTAGCAGTGACAGAAAAATTCTGCATCACAAAGAGAATTTTAAGGGACTTAAGAATACAAGAGTTAGATATCCAGTGAAGTTGTAAAGTGGCAGCACTTTTTTTTCAAACCCAGATTAACAAAACATACACAGATAAATGTTTTTGTATCTACATGGACAGTTTGAAACACCTGCTGTTCTGCTCCCAGATGTTGTTAGTCCATTGTCCATACTTCATACACAGTAGGCTGCTCCTGGCAAAGATAAAATTGTGTTTCCCCAAGCAGTATTTGGCAGTGGTATGGTAATTAGATCAGTTTATTGACCTGTTCAGTAAGTAGTAGGGATGTGACTGTGCCATTTCTGTTTCTTTTCTCTGCACCAGTGATATTCTAGCAAACCTTAAATTTCACATATCTTTACACCTTTCAGGTCTATCTGTATCTGTATTTTTCTCATTCTATCAGCGTACAAACAGGTTTGCTGATGTTATTTTTTATTAATATCCTTTTTTCATAATACACCCAAGGTGAATTTTAAAAACACCTAAAATTTTTTGCATATTGCTAATCCAAAGTGCTGAAAGATGGAATATGAGAATCCTTGGCAAATGACACCATGCACTTCAGCTTGTGAAAAGAGGACTAGTCCTGTTTCCAAGAATCTCCTAGCCATCTTCAGAAATGTGAGTAGGATTTGTTTTGTTTGTCTGTCTTGGATTTGGCGGGATTTGTTTGTTTGGTTTTGTTAATTTTTTTGTTTGTTTTTTTGGGGGGTTGGGTTTTTTTTTGGGGGGGGTGGGTGTTGTTTCTGTTTCTTTTTCTAAAGGGATTCAGCATAGCCTCAGGAGTTGCCATATGAAATGAAAATAAAAGTGATCTATATTAAGAAGTTGAGAAGTGATGGGATTGCATAACATGCATGAAGCAAATGGTATTGAATGGTATGTATGCTGGAGAGGCTAAGCAGGACTAAGACAAAGGACTGAGCTCTTCAGAGCAGACACCCATTCTCAGAAACTCATAAATTGATAAATCATGGCACAATTCTAGTCTCTGTATTTCAGTATTTTCCCCAACCTGATCAGAAGTTAGCTCAGGCCAAGGACCATTCCCAATCAACAGCACAGAGGTAGCCATTCTTTTTTGGAGAATAAGAGAGCTTCAGCATACAGGAACAAACTTTGCCATGACAGTTGGCCAGAGGATCCCTGCTAATTTAATTGGTAAAGTTTCATTGCTACCAGTGAGTTGTTTGACTGATTGTGAGAACTCTACTTTTGTGGCAGTTTTCACACTGACAACTGTAACATTTTTTATCCCACTGCTTGTATTCGGTAGAACATTGATTTAGGTGTTATGCCAAGGCCCAAGAACAACAAAAACACATTATTCTTATGATAATAGAGACTGTGCTGCTAATATCTAAGAATTCACATGATTTTCAGATTACTTCATCACAGGTGAACACTGTATAGACTTGTCACATATCATATGCAGGTGACCAGTATTTAAAAAGAAGAAAGGTAATGTCACAAATTTCTGGTACTACAGACTAAATAAATACAGAGAGAAAAAAACCAACAAAAACTAAGTACATAAAATTTCTTTCTATATGCCTCATATTTGTCATAAAACTATTACATTTAACAGGCCCTCCTTAAACACAATTCTCATAACTCAACTTGTAATATTCCACAGCAAATGCAAACATGTTATAGATCAGGTTGCTGAGAATTATTAAGGGTTTGGTTTTGTGTTGTTGTTTTTTTGGTTTTTTTGGGGTTTGTTTAAGTAATTTCTCTTTATAAAAATCATTATTCTTTCCAGTCACTGTTCGGTTGATACATTCTCTTAAATATATTTACTGCAAGTTCTGACCCTTTTCTTCACACTGCCTTGACAGATCAGAAGCAGGAAAAGATACCTGGAAAATAGGTTGCCAAACTACAAACTCTCTCAAAACTTTCCCTTTGCATACCTGGGAATCTAAGGAAATTTGCTTCTCTAAAGGCACAGAAAGGCTGCACTATCACAAGCAAGAAAAAGAAAACTATTAGGAAGAACACAGGAAGTATTGGAGACAAGATACTGGGACTAAGAGAGATGACATTCATACATACGGATTATTGATTTATTTTTTCTAAGTGTTAATATATTTTTAATCTTTGAAGAAAATAGTCAGCTGCAGTTGATTCTCTAAGGTTTAATTCTGATGAAAAGCCACAGAATCTATTCTTTGTCTTAATATTTCTAACCACAATCAGTTATACAGCTAAGCTATTCCCTGAATGTGAGGATTTTTGTTTGGGGTAAGATTTCTGATGTAAAAAAATTGTTTTGCAGACTGGCTGTGGTTCAAGTTCCACATCTGAATGTACATAAAACACATTTTATTACAAATATACTCAGATGTCGGTTTACTAATTGAATTGATGACCAAGTGCCTTGCAGTCTTCTGACATCTATTAAAACTCATCAGTATTTTTCAGCACATCTTGAAGAGATTGAGACATTGATTGCTAAAAGCAAAATCATCTTAAGCTAAGCAGTTTTGAACAAAGATTTGAAGAATAATGATTACCCTTAAAATACTGATTTTTTTTTGTTAGCAAGTAATGCGGTTGGGAGGAGAAAATATAGTAATCTTAACCAAGCTAAAATCTGCTATTTATTAATCAACCCAAACCCCTTAGATTGCTTACATCAAATATTGTTAAAAGTAATTTTTCAAGTCCATTTAAATCCTTGCGCGTTTTACATTTACTATGATGTTTATTCAAAATAAAAGAGAAACGCTTTTTTCCATCTGTAAAATTTAATTCTTTTATAAAACAAGAGATAAAATGATCTCAAGGAAGCCCTTATAGCTAACGTATATAGCAAGATGCATATGTATAATAGAATTTTCCTCATCTTTCTTTGTCAGAAAACTTTAGATTTGTTTTCAGCTATCCATTGAATTCTGTCTCTAAGGCTGTAAAACAAATGTCAGATAAAAAATTCAATGGATTTGAAGGTTTTTTGGAAAGATTTGAACCTATAAAGATCTTCCTACATACTTGCAAAAGGGGAACCTGTGGTTAAAACTTTTCAACAGCATTCAGGACTTCATGGCTATCTCTGACTGTGGTAGAGATTCTCAACTGCAAAAGAGAAGTAACAATACATACCTGTGAGAATAAGTCTGTTAATACTTGTTAAGTTACTTCAGTGACAGACCACATAGATAATGGGAGAGGACACGAAGTGGACAAAAAGTGCCACAATATTGGCTCTTTTTGTTAGGTCTTGTCAGATTCTTGATGAGGATTAAGGTCATGGTGATGGATTCCTAGAAATCTTGCAGTTCCTAATGTGACTAAAAGATTTAAGATGTCAAATCCCTTTATTTTCACATGGGTCCAAATTATTCTTGCTCAGGGCAGCAGAGCAATGGAAACTCCCTATGTACAGAAGACTATGTCATTGCTATCAGCCCTGAAACAAAGAACACAGCAGTATGTGTGGCACTACAGTATTCATCAGTTAGGGGTTTTTTCTTGTCTTGTGTTCCAGGTGATCCACTGGCTTTTAGTTTGGTGCTTGCTTTGAATTCATATTTAGAGGAGGGGAATATTGTTATTATTTTGAATTCTATCTTATTCTGGGTCTATTATACTGTGGACCCAAAATCAGAATTATTGTTTGTTTGTTTTTCTTCTTTCAAGTGTCTGCCAGCAGAAAAAAGGGCTCAGGTATATTGTGACTCATTTATATGCCAGGCATGTATGATTTAGGCATCTGGAAGATGGTTACTCTTGGGCACGTGCTTTGCATATGGGGGTCAAGGAGATTTGGAAGTTAAGTTAGAAAGAAAAGAAATAGCACGTGAATATCAGATATGCTATGTTTTTGATACAAAGTTTATACCATCATTCTAGTAAATTTATTTCCTATATACACCATGCAGAATTTCTAATATAAAAATCCAAGGCCTAACTATAGCCATCTGGGCCAAAAAGCCTATTAAATATGAGTATATGATGGACCTGGGATAAAATTATTTTGGGGAGTTTTACAATTGTATATTTCCCTCATAGAAAACACAGCACATTTGTGTTTCTCTCTGAGATCTGGCAGATACATTTATTTATTGTGAACGATGCTTTTAAAATTGCAAGCTAAATTGCTCAGCATTATAGGGAATGGCATTGTATTGAGCAGTCAAGCATAAAGAAAACAAATATAACGAAAATAAAGATGGTAGCCTATGTTACTTTGCACATCTCCCCTAAAGAGGACAAATAGCTTTTGGAATACTTGAAGACTTTGCAAGGCCAACTAAACAGAGTAATCTTGACGGTACAATTCCTTTACTTTTCATAGACTTAAAACTGGGTGGTCTATTCCTCTATAAGTCTACTGTGTTCTTATTTAACTATGTTGATCCAAAAGTTTTTCAATTTTAGTGCCAGAATCCTTTCAGCTACAACTTCAAATTGACTCACAACTGCCAGTATTAACAGCTGACTTGGTTGCTATGTTTCATCTAAAAACACTTTATCACATTTTTCAATTGCCTGTATGGCAGAAACTCCAAGAGCTGAATGCTGCAGTGATGCTATGGACTGATCCTATGAACTACTAGGTATGCCTCGAAAAAGTGCTCAGCATCCACAGCAACTAGTGAGCTGAATGACAGGAAGAATGAGACAGAAGAACTTTCCTATATTGATTTAGATGAAGATATCTGGAAACTCATATTGGGCAACTCTTGCTGCGCTCCTGGAACAGCAATACATAGGGTTTTCTGACTGCATTAGCTACACTTCTGACATACATAAGACGATTTTTTGAAAGGTTCAGTGTGACAGTACTCTGCATGCTAAACTGTCTCCCCTTTTCTATTTACATCAAGTTCAATGTTACATTTTTAATCTTCAGTGCTCTGTTAGTATGGCCTTAGGCTACTTCAGTGATTGCTTGCCACAGAATGATGTGACTTTTCCAGGCAGCGGTTTAGGAAATACTTAATTTTAAAGTTCAGGTATGAGTCTCGACAGAGCAGAAACTGAATTCTTTCTGTATACCTGGAACTTACTTATAGAAGAAATGAAAATGACCTCTATAGTCTCCAGAACTAAATGCCAAGACCCAAATCTTGACTCGCTCCTTTTCAACATCTATATTTTATTTAGGCAAGAATTACCTAGAACATTTGCACTGTAGGAAATATTTTGTGAGTTTTTTGTTTGCTTGATTTCCGAATGTTACCTAAGACTTACTGTTTCTTTTAAATTTGCATCACTTTCCACATACATAGGCACAGAAGAGCTTCACACAGGAATGGAAATTATGGAATTCAGCACTCTTACAGTAGCTGACAAAGTTGAGAAGGATTTCTATGACTGCTTAACTCTAGTCCTGACAGAAAAATTAAAAAAACCCAAAACAACCTAAGGATAATGTTACCATTAAAGAAAGCTGAGCAGATCATACATATAATACATATTAGCATTGTAAGGGGACCAGTGTTAAACTGTGGTTCATATAAAACTATTCCAAGTAATCATATTAAATAAATTTTCAAATCTTTGAGATATCTGCTTAATGATTTACAGTAAGGCTGAAGAAATGAATGACGATGTATGATTTGGCTAGAAAAGTAAAATTGGCATTTATCATATCATAGAATCAGAATGGTTAGGGTTGCAAAGGACCTTAAGATCATCCAGTTCCAACCCTTCTGCCAAGGGCAGGGATGCCTCACACTAGACCATGTCACCCAAAGCTCTGTCCAACCTGGCCTTGAAAACTGCCAGAGACAGAGCATTCACAACTTCTTTGGGCAACCCCTTCCAGTGCCTCACCATCCTTGCAGTAAAGAACTTCTTGCTTATATCTGAACTTCCCCTGTTTCAGTTTAAACCCATTACCCCTTGTCCTAATTGGTACAGTCCCTGATGAAGAGTCCCTCTCCAGCATGCTTATAGACCCCCTTCAGATACTGGAAGGCTGCTAGGAGGTCTGCACACAGCCTTCTCTTCTCCAGGCTGAACAGCCCCAACTTTCTCACCAGAACTGCACACAGTACTCCAAGTGGAGTCTCATGAGAGCAGAGTAGAGGGGCAGGATCACCTCCTTCGACCTGCTGGTCACGCTTCTTTTGATGCAGCCCAGGATATAGTTGGCTTTCTGGGCTGTGAGCTCATACTGTCCATTTTTTTTCAGAAAACAGGTAGTATAAACACAGTTTTAACACTACTGTATCACATATAGTAGAATATGTGATATAAAATTCAAATATTTACAGGAGTTTTAAGTTACACTGGGAGAAGTAAGATGAACAATATATGGTGCAACTGATGCAGGGATATTTCTCATAAAAATGTAGCAAAAGGTACATTCCACAGAATTTATGTATGATACGATTGCCTACAAAATGATCCAAAATTTTCTGTAAAAGTCAGTGGAAGAAATGAAGAGTGGACTCAGTCATTGAAAAACATTATTATTAGATTCCCCTACAGTAGAGGTTGCAGAGACACTACTGTGCTACTTATTCCACCAGGATTAGGGGAAACCTAAACCTTCACTTCAGCCATTGGGTTCTAATGAGGCCTTGCGAAGCATCTGAAATTTGGCTGCTTAGTTATTAAGTCCACAAGTATCAGCTGACAATGCTAATACCTCCATGACTTAGGAGATAACAGACAGACTTCAACAGTCAGTCAGTTAGAGCACTGAGGACAGGAGGTCATTCTGTAGGTGGTGTATTACGTCAAATGGGTCCTTTTACAGCCCAGTGTTGGTGAGTTTGGGGTAGTCAAATTTAGATCATGGAAAAGGTCGCAACTGCCTTTCCCAACAATATATTTCCAAGGGCATAATGGTGAACATTTGTAGTCAAACAGCTAGCATTATTCATAGTGTTTATGTGGCACAAAAAGGAACAGCTAACAAAAAGTATTTCCTCAGAAAATATGGAGGGAAAATTATTTCAAGATAATGAATGAATATTGTGGTGTTAAGCTATGATCTTTTTTACTATTAATAAGTAACGTGATTAAAGAAATTAAAGATAATTGAATGTAAAATATTTCTTCTGTAATTTCTTTCGTGCATCTGATTGACAGTATGAGATATGTCACTCAGAGACTGGTTCACCCATAAAGCCTGCAAGTGTATAGCCTGCTTATGTAATTTGTACTCATCTGTCTAATATGTTTGGATATTATTAAACATAACTCATTGAAAGAGTTATTTTTACTTGAATGTATGTCTGTTGGTTTTGTAAACTGTGTTTTTCTAAACTCTGACTTGGGCTGATGAATGCCAGGACAGATATTCCTGAAACCAACACTACAGCTGTGACTTCAGTGAACAAGGCAAGTCTTCTGTTTCCATCACTGCAAGTTTGTCTGATCAAAGAAGCAATGAATCAGATCAAACAGGCTGGTATTAATGTCATTCTTTCCAGTCAGTTAGTTGGTGTTGAACAAGTCTAGGGAAGGTGAGAATGGGGTGTGTTTAACTTTTCAGAAACTCATGTAACAACAAAGTAGGTGAAATCTGTTAACAAAAAACTTTAGCCTATGTATATTAAACTAGTATGAGTTCTCAGGTAAATTCAGCACGTGCAGCGTATTTTGTTTTATCACTGCTTTGTAGACTTTCTGGTACAGAAGGTTAAGAAAATAGAGTGACTGTCCTGGGTCAAGCCAAGCATAATACAAAGGAAAAGGCTCACCCCTCCAACTCCCTGCTCCTTAATGGTTACCATTTTGAAATGGCTTTACACTTTATTCATACCCATGGAAAAATGTGAATGCATATTTGGGGCAGAGAAATCTTTCTTTGCTGTGACCCATACCATCCACAAAAACATGAAAATAAGAAAAAGATTTTTTAAAAGTAAAAGACAAGATTCTGGAAGATCCTCCTGATGCAGGCATTTAGTAGATCTTGTTGCCAAAGAAAGACAAACTGCACTAATTTTAGAGGGACTTTTGCAGTAATGTCTGGGTTAAAAATTTAGGAATCATTAATATACCGATATCTTAAGTCCTTATCTAGAAATCTGACAAAATAAGACAAAATGGTGTGGTATTCAACAAAAAAACTTGCTTGCCTGTAAGCACTGAATTCACTGGCTTAAGAAAGAAGTATCAAAGGAAAAGAAGAAAAAAAAGAATATAACTGAAAACAGAAAAATGCACAGGATAGCATAAATAGCTAAATCTGTTTTCCCCCCAAATTTTTCTATTTAGCTATTTATCAATAGCTAAATCTATTTTCCCCAAAAGTATTCATAACTATTAAAATTCCTTGTCACTTACTTAATGGTAAAATTACTCATGCCACCTGGCTGATTTCCGCCTCCTCCACCTCATTTGTCTTTGTATTTTGGATTGTTAACTCTTAGATTTTATTTTAACTTTTTCATAATAACAAGACCTCACTGAGCTCCAACTTCCTCATTAATGTGTTTCCTGGTCATGCCTTTTCTTTCCAAGGGACAACTGCCTGTTAAAAGAAGTTGTTTTCAGTTATTACTGTTCTACATAAATATCTTTCATAAAAGTTGGTCATATGCAGTGAGATATTTCATTTTCTTAAAATTAGAAATAAATCCACATAGGATATTCCAGGTCAGTTTGATCAACATAAATGCTGTTACTAAAGCTTTAAACTTTTTAAATTGTTTGTTATTAAAACAAATTCAAATGAAAACAAACCAAATCAATAAAAAAATTAAATCAAACCCACTTACATATCAAATTATACCAAATACATATTAATGGTTCATAACACAGAAAGCTCAAAGTTTTCAGCATGTCACACTTCATAGTATTTTTCCAGTTCTTTTAAAGCAAATAGTCAATGAATATTCACCTCAGGATGAGATTAGCTGCATGTATTGCTTTGCATCAATACTTGAATGGTGAATAAGCAAAAGCCTATCTGCCAGGGCAAGGAAAATGATTTAATCCCTCTATTCCACTCTTTGGGGGCCATGTTTGGAGTGCTTCATCAAATTTGGACCTCCCAAAGAAAAAGACATATTCAACAAACTGGAGGGAGTCTAATGGAGGGCCATCAAGGTTACTGAGGGGCTAGTGCATATGATGTGTGGAGAGGTTGAGGGAACTTTTTTTTTTTAGTCTAGAAAAGAGAACACTGAAGGAGAATAACATTACAGTTATCTACTACCTAAAGGAGAGGTTATACAGAAGGAAGGCTCCTGTTCAAGCATAACAAAAAGGTACAACTCAGAGTTTCAAGAACAGAAATTCTGACTGGCTATGAAGAAATAAAACATTTGTAAATAGAGCAGCTAAACCCTGTAGCAGGTTGCCAAGAGATTGCAGTGACTTCGTCTTTGCAGCAACCTGATCAAACTTTGAAATTACCACTACTTTGGGCAGAAGACTGGACTAGATAACTTACAAATTTCCCTTCAAATGCAAATTGTGCTGTATTTCTAGAAGTCAATTTATTATTTGATTTAGGGTCTGCTTGTGCAAATCCTTGTGATACAGGAGTTCCCAAAGAAAGCACTGGTGCTGACCTACACTGTGAAAGGAAAAGATTCCAGGTATGATGGTTTTTTTGATCATTAATTCATTCAAAAGTAAACCAGATTATATCAGATGTCCTGTTTCTAAAAATAACCAAACTCCTTGACACTAGTTTCTATTTCACTTGGAGCCTGTGAGGGTACTTTTATTGCTTTTATAAATCAAGCCCCTCATTGGTTACCCACTATCTACATGAAGAAGTTAAAATGGTTCTTTAAAGATGTTTCATGCTATAGCGTGTTTGGATAAGAGTAGGCCCATGTTCATTCATTCCCAAATTTCTTTGTTTCCCTTAGGACATTTTTTTTCCCTTATGAAAAGTTCTATTTGCTATACTGTACTTGAAAAACTGCAATTGTGATGTCTTTTTTCCACCACAGGAGAAACATGCCAATGTCACATACTCCCAATACGTTTAGAATTTTTAGCTGTTCATGGTTGTCATGACTGGCTAACACAGAAGGTCAAATCTGAATTTAAACAGAGCAAATTAAGTGAATAGATTTATTTAAAATGTACTAGAGTAGACTAGATATACTCTGTCTTGTCTCTCATATTTTGGATGTGACCCTATATATAGCTTTTCTTTTGTGGAACACCAGAGTTTGATAAAAGGCCAATTTAAAAAGTGTAAGTAATATCCCGTTCTGCCTGCTATGAACAGCACAATTAACCTGATTCATGGGACATGAATGCCACGAAATACATTGTTTGACAAGCACTCTAATTACTTATACTAACAGCAAGTCTGAAGACTACAATTGAAACAAATCTGAATGCCGTATATCATAGTTTGCTGTAGTTTCCTTCAAAGAGTTTGCCATTCTTTTGGGGACAAAGAATTTTGTTGAAAATTGTCATTTTTCTCTCTTTTTTTTTATTTTAATCTCAGATCTAATAAAGTTTGAGCTGAATTTGAGATTATATATTTATACAAAGCTGTGTCTGGAATGGAAAATGTATCACTGGATTTCTGATATGATACTGAGACAGGTGTTTCAGAAATAAGATAAGAGTCAAGGTGATGTTTTCTATTTTATTTTTAAATAGAGTTCCCAATCTTCCACTCTTTACAAAACTGATTTATATAGACGTTTAATTTTCTTTGTAGGTCATTAAAGTCAATACAGTACTCATTTTTGAGCTATCAGAATAATCAGAGACTGTGCTATTTATGTTGCGTCTCCCCATCTTATTTTGTTCCCTAAAAGTCTAAACTTAATTATTTTGTGGTGCCAAATTAAGAGATAATAGATGACTCTTAAAAAACATTTCTTGCTTTCCCAATTGAGCACACACGAAAAAACCAAACAAAACAAACCCTGAATGCATAGACTTTATGCTCACCTACGTGAGAGCCACAGTGGATACTTCTGAAAAAAAGGTTCACATTGCCCATTCTTATCATGCATACAGAAATCATTTATGGTAAAGAGTAATCAGTTAACTTGAGTTACATTAATTTTGAGGAAACTAAGATAACTATTCAGACAGAGAAGTTAAAAATTAAGCTTTTAAGATGGACTAAGTAAACCCTAATAAGGGGAAAAAGAAACTTTAGGTAGTAAGGGTATGTACTGAGGAATTAGTCAGGCAACAAAACACTGAAAGCTTTCTCTTTCTTGAAGCCAACATCTCTATCCATTAGTGTTAATCTACCCATTGGTGTTAATCTTTGCATGAACTTTGATGCATGCTACATCTGGAGGAGTAATGACAGAACCAGACATCTATCTTCAGGTAATTTACTAACATACATTATACCTATGGATGACATTCTTAGATCTGAACCCTCTTTTTTTTTCAACTTCTTTTTGTGTGGGGAGGTCCGTGTTTCCAAAGAAGTGATGCTCATTTTAAACTTTTTACAATACTTCAATTTCTTGTCTTTTTTTACACAAGATGGTTCAGGTTCTAACTCTAAAGAAATTTTGAGCATTTCTTGTTAAAAAAGCCCCTCAAAATTTCCTAAAACTAAATCAAACAAAACCATGTGGTACTAGATGTTTCCATGGATAAAATATCTGATTTTTTTAATGCATATACTGTACTCAAGAATGCATGTATTATCATGACTGGATACTTAGTTATATATTGTAGAATCATAGAACCATCAAATGGTTTGGGTTTGAAGGGACCTTAAAGATCATTTAGTTCCAACCCCCCTACCATGAGCTGGGACACATTCCACTAGACCAGGCTGAAGAAGTCAGAAGATCCGTTTTGGACCTGTTCTTGAGTATAACTTGCTACGCACATTGTAAATGCTTTACACTATTTGAAGGCATCCCACAGAACTTGTGAAACTTGTGCTTTTGAATTTTTGCGTGATCTGAAGTTGCTTCCTGTTAGATTTGATCATTTTGGTATCAGAAACAATTTTTTTTTTTAAACTGTGGTGACACTTTTATGAGTTATCATGAGGTACAAACCAATAAATGAAGGAGCACACTAAATAATTCAGACACACTGAATAGTTCTTTCTCTGAACTCAAGTTCACGAGGAAGACATTCTTGCTTAGGTTTTTTTTAAAGTTGCTAATGGCTGGGATGAGAAAATAGTAATTTTGGTAATCCTTAATCATATAATTTCACAAATATTGAATTAATGTTGACAGTTGCATATCTTATGATGCATGCTACTGTTGATGGCTTAGGAACTTCATGGTTATGGGGGTGCTGTATCTTTCTAAAGCAGATATTGTTAATCAATCAGGAGGATTATACTAAAATCAGTGAAAGTTTGATACAGACTATAAACTCTTGCATGGGCATAATCATTTCCATTTGGGAAGTGAGATCTGAACCCAAATTAATACTGCAAAAATTTTGTTACCCTAAATTTTCATCTACTCCTTTTCCATGAACACACCTGGGCAATTTATAAAAAAAAATAAAAAATCACACTAATATATTCCAGTAAAAATTGGATCCACAGCAAGTGGAGTCATCACACCGTGGTACACTAGAAAATAATTCGTGCCTTTGTTTCAAGGAAAGAAGAAAAAAGATTTTTTCTGTCATATGCTCTGATTTTCCAAATTGTTTTTCTTCCCTCAGGTATCTTAGATGGATGGCCTTCTTTGAACAAACAGTGAAAATTTCTGTTACATGTGTTTTCTGTAATATAAAAATTAAATAAATAAAAGTGTACCCCAAAGACGTTGTGGTTTATGTTGTTTTCTTCACTTCTAGACTTGCATTTTATGAAATTCTGTTTTCATAGTTTTGTTATTTAAGAATATACAAAGCTGGGAACAGTTCCAACTCACAATGAAGAAATTACTGTAATTCATAAAAAAACCCCAACAAAACCAAACCAAAACAAACAACTGAAACTCTGAGCACTGTCACATGGAGAATAAATGAGACCAATATATTCCCTTTTATTCTGAAAGTGAAAATACTTCAGAACCTGAAAAACATGGATTTAATTAATTGATATACACCCCAGCAATACACTATTGGTCACAAACACTTATTATGAGACAATGGGTGGAACACATTATGCACACAATAAATTATTTTTTATTAAGGATAAACTAAATGTTACAAAAATATAACTGTCTATAAGGGATAAGGCCAAAGATTCATTTATCTGAGTATTCTCCTGCCTGCAGTGGTGAAATGCAGATGCCAGGAACAAATTACAGGTTATATATGTATAAACATATTTAAAACCACCAAGTAAATAGTGATAATTCTTCACTATATTTTCCCAGCTTCCAAGAACTGACATATCAGTTACATATTTTTTTAATTACACAATCCTTTTTGATTTCGATGCAGTTTCTCCAATTTTCCTTAGTGTTCTTGCAGACTTCTAACACTCCCACATCTTGAGCCAAGGAGTTTTAGAACTAAACTAGAGACTGTCCAGAAATACTTGCTTTTCTTCTTTCTGAACTTTTACCAGATGTTAGTTCATGATCTGTAAGGTATGGTGAGCAATGGATCCCTCTTCACATCTCCAAATCACTACAAATGTTTTCTGGGCCACCTTTTTTTTTTTTTTTTTCTTTTAAGACAGCTGACTTTCATGTACATGTACCATGGCTTACATTGATAAGTATATGTATCTATGAACATAAACATTAAATATATAGCTATGTTTTAGAAATATAAATAGCAATCTTTTGCAGAGACTAAATCCCTATCTTGCCAAGTTGTCTTTTCCAGCCACTTTGTACTCTACAGGAAATGCAAAATGCAACGGTCATCAGAAGATTGCATTGCAGAAGTAAGCTCTTTACTGGCTTCAGCGTAACACAGACACTCTGCCAGTCACTGACCACAGTGCTGCAGAGGGCAGGAGGTATGTTGTCTGTCTGGAGGACACAAAATAAAACAGAACCTAGGTAAGTTATGATTCCTGAGGTAAGTTCCTTACTTATTTATGATTCCTAGGTAAGTTACAAAGCATGGGCATGTCCATTACTACCCTGTGTCATGAGTTGTTGTGATTAGCTAACTGTAGGAGGCTTGTTTGGCTTCAGTATGGCCTATGTATGCTCATATTTTTGCAGCTAAATTGCCAGTTTTAGGACATTCCCTCAGCTTTCTGTAAATGAATATTTACATTTTGTATGACTATGAATGCGGTATAAGGAATTAGAATATTAAATATATTTTTTTTCTTCTATAAAAGAGAGAAGAGACAATAAAAAGGAGTTTACAAAACAAGATAAAAAGAAGGTAAAACAACAAATCAGAACATTTTCTCTAAAATTACCTGTGTATTTCTGGGCTTAGGCAAAAATCAATTACTTTGAAAGAAAAAGAATGTAAAGAATTTAGCCACAAACAATTAAAAGACATCTTTAAGCAATGAGGGTGATAACATAAGATTCAAGTCTCTCCTGAACTGAGATGGTTAATCTCATTTAAGATCACCCTTCATTTCCCTTCCTGGAATGGTCCAGAACCTCACTCTCATGGAGACTAAGTAGTTGAGATACCAGTAATCTCACTATAAAGAATTCAGGTCTGAGCTCTGAAATGGAATTTGTACACAACCTAAAATCTTGCTGGCTAACTTCCAACACTTAAAAAGCCTTAAAACTTTTGATAGGAGCAGCAAAGAACTGACTTGCAGACAGCTAATGATTCGTTTTCGAGACAAACAAATCCATTTGGGAAATGGCAAACCAACTGTCTTTAAAAGGCTTCCAACAGTGTAGGTCACTATACCATATCTAATGGAAAGGTCATCTCTTAGAAAAGGTTAGAAAACAGTGAGAACTTTCTACTTTTCTACTTCAGATCATTCAATTGAAATGGACCGAAAAATGAATGGAAGGAGATGGTTCAGCTACATGACTGCCTGGCTTATGGAGAGAGTACAGAGGTTTAGCACAGAAAGACATATGAACTAGGACAAAGGAGATATAAAAAAACAGTACAAAATGGGTATTTTACTGTTGCTGAAAAACAGCAGTTGAGGCTGGCCCCATGATAATGCCAAAATATGGTCAGAAAAATGTTTAAGTTAGATATGCAGGAATTATTATGCATATAAAAAAATTTAGTTTAATTTCTACTAGGGACATTTTAAATGTTCCTATTTTCAATTGGCACCCAGTCCAAAGTTCATCCCACATATCACCCTACTTTTTGCCCTGTCCCCAGGAAGTCAGAAAAGCTGTTCCTTTACTAAGGCTAAAGGATAAAGAAAAACAAAACAAAACAAATCAAAAACAACCAAAAACCCAACCAAACCCAAACAAAACCCCCACTCATTAATAAATTGTCTCTGCATACTCTACAGCAGCTTTCACCTTCCAACAGCTATGCAATTAAAGCGTAAATCTCTCTATGCATTGCAGGTCCAGAAAATTGGCCCATTATTAGATGGTAAAATAAAAATGGACAAAATCCATGGAAATCTGATACGCATTCACATTAAATCTGCTGATGAATCTTTACGGATCTTTGTTCTGTTTTACCAGTGTTCCTTTCCTATATCACAGATAATTTTTTTTGCTACTTATGTCTTGCTTCTAGATCATGTCATTTCTGGATTACATAAAATCAGTTTCTTGAGCTATATGGCATTACTTAACTTTTGGAGGGGTTTTATTGTTTGTTTCTTTGTTTTTCTTTTTTAGAGAGTACTCTGGATAGTTTGAATGCATAGCTCTCATTTTTTTTTCTCATTCATAAGTTGTCAACTGCTTTTCCTGTGCAATTCCAGATTAGAGGAGTAAAAAGTAGGATCATCTTTTGAGGACATAAATTATTCTTTGCTTCATTCTTTATGATGAATGTAGGTTTATGTCTTATTTTGACTTGTGAAAGGCAATAGCAAGCCAAAAGGGCTTCACAAATTGCAGTTCACAAGGCTAATAACATTTTCTTCAATATTTGCCTGTTTCTTACCAGAATTTAATTTTCTGTCACTAGTCCTGCATTTATACTTCAATTTCTATTTTGATGAAAAAAGACAATTTTGGGGAGAAAAAAGTAAGGAAAGGAAAAGAAAAGACAGAAATCTTTTTAAAATCTTACTGTGCACCATGTCTCAATCCTAGAAAGATAATGCAGCTTGCAATTTGAAGATTCTTCAGGATTATATGGGATGATGGTTAAAATTAATTTGAATTGTTTCAAAATCAAAGCAATTTTTAGATTAATTTGCATAATATGTAAATTCTGTATTCTATGTGCTTGAGAGTATGTGATGAGGACGACCTCTGAGACAGCTCTTGATTATTTACTACCTAAACATAATATTTCTGGTTTTAAGATTTTTTTTATATTATTTTTTAGTTGTTATGGTTGCTTCAGATAAAAAAAAAAAAAGAAAAAATTTTTACTAAATAATAGTGTAAAAGATGTCAGAAGAGAAAATACATAGCAAATCTGCATAATGTAAATGTACTTTTTTCAATGGTAATTGATAAATCTTTCTACTATTTAATCCTTTCATAATACTCAGCAGGTTCTTTTATTCAGAATTCACTTTTCTTTCCAGAGGGATTTTTTTTAGACTGAAAGTTATTTTAATAAAAAAAAAAATTACTATTGAATTCACAATGAAGAATTCTCATGTAATGGCAGTAAATAAATAAATTATTAATCATTATTTATATTTCATATAACATTACATATGCAATTTCTTTATAAATGTAACTAGTATACTTTGAATTTCAAATAGCAGTCTGACTATAATTTGAGTTTGAGTTATGCTGGATAGTTATGTCATTTATACTCTTGAAATTCAGACTACTATAAGAAATACTACAGGTGAATACAAGTTGAAAAATCCTTCACTGGAAGTGCAAGCATATCAATAGTAATTTCTATTAACACTCAGACTAGTATATGTATTTTTCAATCAATACTTTTATTTGCACTCTTCAAGACAGTGTATTTTCCCAAGAAGTGTAAACAAACATTTCAGTTCCTTCATAGTACAGCACTTCTTATGGATAGAAGAAGATAACTGTCTACATTCTTTAGATTCAGAGGCTTGCACCCTTTTGGATTAGGTGTAATGCTTTACTTCAGCTAAATAATTGAGCCAAAACGTAAGATCCACCTCTATCAGTTTCCTTTTACTTCAGATAATTTCCCAAATAGATGCTGCTGGTGCTTCTTTAGTGTCTTCCTGGAGTAATTTGGTTCCTTTAAGTTGTTATTCAAATCTGCTTTGCACTAAGTTTTCTCAGAATTATAGTATTACTCATGAGCTATCATTTCCCCCAAGTCTATTCAATCCTGATTGTATGGGTTTGAACTGTAAGTGGGGGAAAAGGGAAAGAAGGGGAAACTATATCTTTCATGCCAAATATTTATATTGTTACTTACATTTTCTTTATTCCTTTGGAAATTTTTTAAGATTATTGGCAGTGACAGCAAAGGAATTGAGGAATAGGTATGTCAGAATAAGATTGTATTTACTCCTTATTGCTTCAGTCATAACTGTAAGTATTAGCTGATGGTTTGTTTCACAGTATCATTGTTTTAGTAGCTTTCTGCATCTAGTTTCTTGGTCACTTTGATATTTTTCTTCCTTGTCAGCACTATAGATTAAGTCTTTGCTCTGCATTATTCCTTAAGAATCAATATATAACTTTATGAAAGGATTTGAATATCTGGTTTAAGTTTTGTGATCCAAGCTGTGGACTAAGCTTTATGTTATGAAATTATTATTTTTTTTTCTCCAGTAGATTTCATTGTGGATTATCTATCACTGCTGCTATTACTGCCCCAGAATGCTAGAAAAGTGAATACTAGAATTTATAGTCTTCTATTATGTCTGGAAGTTTTTATTTCTGTACTTTGAATGAAATAGTGAACACTAAAAAATTATTTCTTTAGTATTTTATTGTCTTTTACTGTTTTCCAAAAATGTTTTTGAATTGAAAAATATTGAATCATGTTTACTATTTGGGGGGCAGCAAGGATAATCTAAAAAGCTAAAGCATTTGTAGATTTAAGGTAAACTAGATATTAGTGCCATCTTTACCAAGAGGTCTAGATGTGTGAAGTACAATGTATAGCATAAAATAAAAATGAAACTGAAACAAACCAACAACAACAAACATGTGATGTAAAAACATGATGCATGCACATACTCACACTGCTCCAGTTCTGCTTTAGGTGGAACAGGGCTCAGTCTCTTGATGAAGCATCCCAGTAAGCCACCACAAGTTGAGTAATACAGCAGGAAAGCAGCAAACAACTCCAGTGAGCAAAAGCTGTGGAGGTTGAGATTTATTCATCACCTGGAACACAGAGGAGATAAGAAAATTGGCACCTCCTTGACTGGATCAGTCTTCATGGCTTCAGCTTTCCCACATTTATCTTACACTATGACTCAGCATTGATTGGGAGATCAGTGCCATGTGGGGCTTGACACCTTTTTATACTCAGTGAAACATTAGCTGTCTGTTGGTAAGCACTCCTTTTCCATTAAAATGTTGAATAAAACAGTTGCTTTTCAATCCATGTTAACCTTAAGTTTGACTTAAGTTAGTCTGCTTTAGTCAACATTTCAGTGGCCTGGGAGTATGCACCTGATCAGCTGCTATTGCTCATCTGAGGGTTTAGATCAGAAACCTTCCAAAATGATCATATATGCAGAGATAGATCTCAAGATAATTTAACTTCAAACAGTAAAAAATATTGATGTCATGCTAGGTAGTATCACAGGCCTCACCAGAATTTGAAAGGTGAAAGGTTTAATCTGCTATTACCTTCCCCTACACTCCTGCTGATCCCTGGTATTTCTCCTTATGTAAAAGTGACTCTCCCTACTGAAATGTCATATACCAGAGTGCCACCATAATTTCATAGAACAATGACATTTGAACTCAAATGAACTGGCATTTAAAGGGCATGAAGTGTTATTTGTGGAAGACTCTGATTTAGACAGCATATAAGGAAGTCTACACTCCTGGAAATTAGTAAACCAAAACCCACTAAATCAGCTAGAATTTGAGACGGCATATATGATGTTCAGTACAAAGAATTACCAGGAGAGACTTTGCAAGGTTAAGGGGTCTCCTATATAGAGTCCAATCTCCTATAAAAAACAGCTTAATCTTACACTTCCAATATACTATGTGTGCTGTATTTACTGATGGCACAGTATTTTCTATGAGATGCCACAGTTTCTCCCCTGAGCAAGGAGACCCCTTGGTAGGAGTTTTCTGTGTGTTTCTACATTGTGACCAATAAAAGCAAATGGGGCTAAAAGACAGTTTGTATGAGTTACTTTAGAAAATGCTTAAGTCAGAAAATTTTTATTGAATTTTACATCCACCTCAAATTTTTTAGTTATATGTACAGAATATATATGCTATTAACCTTTAATGTTTAGAAAAATAATTTGCATATATCTAGCAGATGCAAAATTTATTAAAATAATTTGTACTCACCTTTTTTTAAACCTGACCATTTATCCTTGAAGTGTTTCTATCAGACATATGACTCTGCATTAGTGACTATCCTACAGTGTTTAAGGCAGGCAGTCCTTAATTTATGGGCTCAACCTAACTATAGAGTATAATATTGCAACAAGGGCTTTATTGTCTGCAGCTGAACTAGATATTATGCTGTCTACCATTTTCTTTATTCTCTTGCTAATGCTGAGGAATTCTGTTTTCTGAGGTGTTAGGGCCTGCCATTTTGTATTTCAGAATTTTCTTCCTATATGTTAATTTTAGATTAGTATTACATTTTACATTCTGAAAGAAAGTGTTTCAGTAAAGCAAAGATTTTTAAAATATTATTCTAATTATCATATACATATACAACAAAGAGTGGAAGTCCATATTTCTTGCCATGCCTTTTTTCTCTTATTGGCATATGAAAAGCCAGGATTAGCACTGCAGATCTGTCATACTTGTAGTATGTGAACTACAGGTCAAGCTCAGAAGAACAGCTCGAGGAGAAAGAACAATAGAAAGTGAGGAGAAAAGTAAACTGAGAAAAGTAAATTATTTTTAATTTTAGATATTCTGCAATACTTTTGAAATTTAATTTGCAGTATTATACTTGGAACTTAATGAGAAACATGTATTCCTCATTAACTGTTTTCCTTAAGGACAAGACTTCTAAATGAACCATGCCCAGGACTGGAGTAAGTTTTAACCACTATAAAGCACTTAAAATCATTTTATGTTCCTGGGCTATGATAAGTTTGTGAATTACGCTAAAACCCTAAACTGCAGTCATATGTACTTCACATTTCCAAGCTGAAGTAAGATCCTTAATGACTTAAAGTTGCAGCTTAGAACTGCACACAAAGCTGGGAGGTCTCTATCAGTACCAAATCTGCTAAATTGACCTTACGTTTAGTTCGAATCTAGAACAAGACCCTTAAGCCTGGATTGGGCTATATAACATCTGTAGCTACATGAGCTGTACCTCAGGTACTAAATAAACCCTCTAAACTTCACACTAGAACATTTCCTAGCTACCAGTTTCTCCCTACTGCATTAAAACCCCAACCAAACAAATAACAGAACGTCCTCCTTCCCCTCAAAAAAACACCCCGCCAAAAGAAACCCCTCCAAAAAACCACATCCGTTATATCAGGACACACACACACACAAAAAAAAAAAATTTTTGAGAGAAGAAAGGACAAATCAACATTGCAGTAGTACCTCAGCTCTTAATTTCCTCTTGACATGTTACACACATAACTTCCAAACTAACATGACTACTAGGGTCCACAGCTCAGGTAAGGGAAATTCATCACTTGAAAAACACAATTTATTTCAAGATGAATTACACCATTTGTGATAAGGTGGCAGTAGGGTTGATTATCATGCCTGGAACAGTCATGATTGTGGTGATGTTAGGGTGCTCAATTTTCACAGTCAAGCGTACCTTCACTGGCCAGGGAGAGCACCCTCCTCACTGTCCACTGGTCTTCCTTACTATAGACACACACCTGACAGAGATGATCTGGCAACACATCCAGTTTCTTGTCCTGCTCCTGCTGCAGTAGACAGCACATGACTGCCTGACTCGTACCACCAGGAAGCACCAGGCACATATTTACACATGCTGTTATTCCCTTTCCTGTTTCTCAGTTTTTCTTCTCACACCCTTGTTCTCTCCTTCCTCTGCCCAATCTTTGCCCAAATAAACAACCTTCTCTAATTAATTTTTCTCCCCTGGTCCCAGCTGTGATACTCCTGAACTCCAATTTATTATTTCTGATAATGTTACCTAGGTAGTTTCTACCACAAATATCAGCTGCTGCTATGATTAACCAGGTACTGCTGGCCTTTCAAACTGTGCTCCCCAAAGGTGCCCACAGTTTCCCTCTGGTTTTCTGTGAAGTTTGACTGCTTCTTATTCAACTCCCACTTTAGTAATCTGTGAGGTCATGCTTCATGTTAGGATTTGTAACTTTTGTCAGCTTCTCGCACAATTTCTTGTGTCACGTCCAGTAGTTTTCCATGTCCTGCTTATTTCTTTTAACCACAGGCCAGGTCTCGTCATTTGCCTGCAGCCCTAACATGTCAAACCTACCCTGAAACCAAGTTTATGTACTGAAAAGTATCTGCTGTCTTTCTTTATGTCAGTTTAGGTAAATGGGTTTAGAAAATTATGTATTTAAACTGGTGTGACTTCCATGTGTACTGATGGTCTGAGAAGAAGATACTCAGGTATTGCCTAAAGAGATTTTTTTCTGCTGTACCAATAGTTATTTATACACAGGTGATTTTCAGAATAGTGAATAAATCTTTTATCTCCTAAAATTTATACAATTATTAATCATTAGTAACTATTAATCTATGATAATATATAAGCTACATGAAAAATTACATAATTAGTATTTATATTTTATACAATAACTTGAAGAAGAAATGAATGTCAATTCTTTTTATTTTTCTTGATCCTGTGGATACCTTGGAAAGCCATCTATAAAAACATTCTGCTGGAATCAATAAATATAAATACTGTGATATTTCAAGCATTAACAGATGAAATTGATCAAAAAAAATCCTATCAGTAGCTAAATCTTTCCTGTTGTGGGGACCTGCAGTGTTTAAATAACTTAAAAACTATGCTTGAACTAGCAAAATTTATGTTTGAAAGAAGACTGCTGACTGTACACTAAAATATAACTCTTTCAAAACTACATGCATTAGTCCTTTATGTGCACCTTCTCATGTTCTTTCTTTCTAGTACAGACATCTTCTGAGAATGCTTTCCAGTTGGTTTCCCGGCATCAGAAAGATGCTGTATTAAGATGTGGTAACAAGAGAGCAGGGAATCCACCTCCAACCTTCATTAGATAGGTTATGACTTTTTTTTATTAATATAAATTGCTTCATTATAGGAGATCATCTACTTATTTTTGAATTCACAAAAGGATATTCAAATAGCCCTAAGGGAGATTCAAATTTCAGACTTTTCTGGAGAGAGATGGACATTTGAGACAGTACTCAGGGAGCCTCCTATTGTAGACAGCCTGAAAATTTTGATAGCTCTGAAATTAAAACTCGCCTTGCTAACAAAAAGAAGAAAAAAAATAAAAGAATCCAAACAAGATATATGTAAAATTTGTGTTAGATAATCATAGTGCTAATAATTGCATTCATCTAACCATTAGGGGTTTGTAACAGAGTAATAAATATTTTATTGGATTTTTAATAATAAAAAAATCCTTAATGGATAAGATATAAGGTGAGCACACTACTACTTGAAAGCTCTGATGTATGGAAACTCCGGTAGCTTTGAGGTGAATCAATAAATCTCATGAGTTTTTGTTATGATGACTTAGTATCTTGTCATCTACCATCCATTTCTAAAAAAAAGAAAAATTACAATAAAAGTACTGGGCTGTGTTTTTTTCCAGAAACTGAAACACTCAATGAGCTTATATGTAGGACAGTGTAAATAACTGATTCCTTTATTTACGTGGAGCCAAATAATTTATAGAATCACTTATTCTTTTTTTAATGATATCCAGAAAATAGAGCACCCACCAGTATGAGGAAGAGAAAATTTCAATGTTCATATATATACACAACTGCTTTAAACTGAAACCTTCCAGAAGGCCCTCTGATTTACAAAGTACCTGAGAAACCTGTGCCTTTTCCTTGTTTGACATGGTTTTTTTTTTTACTTTTTCTTTTTCTTTTTCTTTTTTTTTTTCTTTCAAAACAAGACAAGTAGACAGCAAAACCCGCACTCAATCATTCCCTCTCTTTCTCTTTAAAAAGAGAATCATCAGTATGGGCATTGCCTGTGGTCTCTCTCTCAGTGGCTATATAAATATTTAAATGCAAAGCAGAATAGCCCCAACCAAAGGTTCTGCAGAAGCCCTGATTCAGAGCAGTGAGTGGCCTGGCCTCTCAATTAACAGGGAGATTAAAATCTATGTCCTGAGATGGATTGTGTGGATTTAAACTCTGACAGCATGTTCACTCTTTAGTATTATTAGGCAGAAAGAGAACATCTTTTCACTGCGTCCGTCAGTCTCAGCAGTTGGGCAAATTTCACCTGCATTTTCAAGTTATTTCAGAAAAATAAAAAAGTAAAACTTTTAATGACTGTGTTATTTCACTGTTTCACTTTTACTGTATCACCCGTTACCCTCCAACTTTTGCCAACAGCGTTCTCTGATGATATTTTATTTAAAAAAATTAGTATGTGTACATTTACCTACTTTATAAATTATTAAACAGGCAATATTTCCATTTGCAAATCACAGAAAAGAATAAATTTAATACAAGCAAAATTATCGCTGAAGATAAAAAAACTTTTAGGAACAACTACCAAAAAACATTAATTGCCATTGTTCTTGTAATTCTACATCTTTTAAACCAGAGCTTAAACTAAAATTTTTAATTGAACAAAAATTTAGGAAGTATGTTAGAAGTTTTGAAGGTCTTGCAGTATCATAGATTAGAAATAAGTGAAAGCTGTGTGGGAAACAGCTACGATGTGAAAATTTAGAATTAAGCAGTTTAGGGTTGGCTTGATTTTTATTTCCAATTTCTCAGTGTTTTTCTAGTTTCCTGGAATTGACAGGGGACATTTCTCCATCTTTACGACAGTCTATATGCATAATACTCTCTTTAAAAGTTTTCCTTTCATGACTTTTTATGTACTTGGTACAAAATTGTTTCAGTTAGTGGGATCTTTACTTGTAATTTATCAAGGGAAAGAATTCTCTCTTGTATTCAAAGCTTCAAAGAAAAGTTTGGGTTAGTTTTTAAGCTAAAGACAGACCACTCCAGGGAAGCTGCAGATCCGGCAGTGAATCTCAGTGCAGCTGAAGCTACAGGAATTTTACAGCTGACATCAATGAAATTATGGTTTAATTTCTGATTTTCAATTTGGTTCTTTGCAAGCATCTGTGTGTGCTTAATCATGTGTGAAAATACTCAGACTGTATGAGGAAGTCAGATTTTTGCATGGGCACATGGACAATTAATATAAGATTCTTTATCACTATCACCTGACATTAATGACAAGTAACTTCAGTGCAATATATCTTGCCTAATTTTATTAATTTCAGAATATGTTCACATGATTAAGGACTGCAGACCGGGCTCAGATATCTTAAAGTCTCTTCATCTTTGTACATAAAGTGTGAATTTTAAATATTACACCTCTGTTTTTGACAGAATTTACATCCTTTTTTGTAATTCAAATCTGAAGATTTTGAGAAACAGGTTAATATATCTAAGAAGAAAAAGAATATTATATTAAAATCCTGCTCTTTAATGATTTTTCTGTGGTATTCTATGTCATTATATAACACAGTCACTTCTTTAGGTTTTGGTTGGTTTTTTTTACTGCATAACCCTATGAGAAAGGGGCATTTTCCTGGATCCACATGGGCTTTTATGGCTTCAACACCATTTTTTTTATCGCTGTCCTTTTGTCGGAACCTACCACTGCAGCATACCACTCCAACCATCCCACCACCAAACTTCTCAGGTAATTTCCACCTAAAATCTTCTTAAAAAAAAAAATCAGGCTTCTTCAAAAAATCAGGTTTAAACTCTTTAATTGGTAGTTCGCGTAACCTTGCCTGGTTTTGCCAGACCACTGATTCCTCTTCCCATGACTGATCCAAAGAGAGCAATAACCTGTAGCAGAGGGACCAATAAGCAGTTGGTAGGTGTGGTTTAATATCCTAGGCTGCAACTGCTGTTCCTAAGTGAGTATCTGTCTACAAACTACATGTCTTTTGCTGAAAGGGCTCTCATTCGGTAAATATTGTTGTTGACTTTTTCATTCATTCTAGAAAGCTGAGTTCGACTCATGGGTCAGTTTAATGAAATGCCAACATTTGGCATGCTTCACAATTACAATTTCCAGGGCCATGTATTACACACCTCTAATTCAAAGTAACCTTAGAGTAATTGAGAATCTGTATGAAGTATTTTTCATTCCTCAGCATGGGAGAATGACAAACGAAATGTAGTATCTCATGTCATACATGCATCAGGTCTTCACATCTGGGGCAGAAACCCAGTAAATCCAGTAGGCACCTAAAAATCTTTGAGGATCTGGGCCTGTGTGTATTTTAAAGTCCTGCCTTTTTTGATCTAATAGAAGCTGAAGTTTTCATTTTAGTTTCAAGTAATGATATGGACAAAAAGGTAGAGCAGAAGCTGATCTCTGTATAAGGAAGGATGCAATATTTGTCCAGCACATCACCTTCACAGGAAGGAGTGGAAGCATTGGGAGTAACCTGTTCAGTATGGCAATATCTAATGTGTAAAATTACATTTGGTTAGTTATGTAAACTTTTCTGGAGACTGTCATATAGAAATTTAACCATCAGCATCCAGATAGCTTGACGAAGTTATATAGATGGACAGATAGATTGAATTAAATTCAAATAAGGAATTCCACCAGGATCATGAGTACATTGACTGGCTGCACAATACTCAATGTACCACTGATGCACAGATAAATTGTTTTGCTGCAGCAAAAAAGTTTCTCTCCTTACCCAGTTTCTTTCTTTACCCACCAAACTCTAAAGTGAAACAAACATCATGACTGAAATCCAGTTCAATCTTCTGTCCCAGTTACTAATTTACATCCATATGACTATTTCTTCTCAACAGCTAAGTTTTGTGTACAGTTTCTGCTGACATAACTTCCTCAATCTCACTCACTTATGTGTTTCATCCTCCTGTACAAAGCCCTTTCAGGTCACATATTAAATAAGATTCATGGAGCTTATTCTTTCTTTATATTGTTTCACAGGTAGTGCTATATTTCACACATTTATTCACTACAGTATTAAAGCCTCTTTCTCTGTCTCCACATAGAAAATTCTATCTATTGGAGAACCTGATGTACTCATGAAGTAGGACAGAGCTTCTCTGCCATGATGCAGCTATAGAACTTGATATGTTCTGTTTCTTTCCAGCTGCAGGTCATCACAATTCAATGTTGCCTCAATCTGTGTCTTGCATTATATGCAAGACTCTGCTGTTTCACACAGAATCATAAAACGGTCTGGATTGGAAGGAACCTTAAATATCATCTAGTTCCAACTCCCCTGTCATGGGCAGGGACACCTTTCACTAGAATTGATTGCTCAAAGCCCCATCCAGCCTGGACTTCAACAATTTCAGGGATGGGGCACCTACAACTTCTCTGGGCAACCTGTTCCAGTGCCTCACCATCCTCATAGTTAAGAATTTCTTCCTAATGTCTTTTCTAAATCTCCTCTCTTTCAGTTTAAAACCATACCCTGTCACTACATGCCTTTGTAAAAGGTTCATCTACAGTTTTCTTGTAGGTTCCCTTTAGGTCCTGGAAGATGCTAGAAGATCTCCCTGGAGCCTTCTCTTCTTCAGGCGGAACAAGCCCAACTCTCTCAGCCTATCTTCACAAGTGCTGCTTGATTTCCCAGACATACCCGTGTTAGGTAGAAAAGCATTGTTTCCTAATGACTTGTGTGGCTTCTTACCTCTCTCTATTGCCAGTGTGAAAAAATTAGAGGGTGAACTTGGGTAGCTTAGATACTTTCTTTTAGGATAAGTGGTTAGTATTGTGTTAAGACACTATGAATGTTGGGGAAAAAAATTATTATTTTTTAAAGATATATCTAAATAAAATGGATTTCAGATATATGCAGCTTGCTGGTATTACTACAAGAAAAATACAAATAATACATAATATTATGAAAGACTCCAAAGTAGCAGGTTGTTTGGAGTTAAATGAGTGGCATATCTTAATATTGTCTCTCTTTTTTTCTTTTTTTTCTATTTTAAATACACTGAAGTATAATGGAAATACAATATTTACAGCAATCAAAACTGATATCCAGATATCCCATGCTTCTGATGAATATATGAAGTAAAGACATTTTGTGTTTAAATACACTAGCTGGAGTTCCAGACATGGTTAAGATAAAGATACATAGAGTTCAATACATGTTAATTTACTCCATTTGTCAATGGAGTATGTTGGCCTACCCAGATTTCTGTACTGCTTTGATTAGGCAGTTTATGTCATGTAAATTGTGTCTGTTTGAACTTGGACTGATCATCACTACACCACACTGCAGACTGCTGTCTGAAATGTTACGGGTTTTTGAAGTTAATATATTTGTCTCACTGACTTATTGTTTCACTTTCTCAGTAAGCTAGGAGGGAGAATTGTTGCCTTAGTTTTACTTTGAGGCTTTCATTACAGCCATAACAGGTAGAAATCTATTTACTTTAAAAATACAAACAAATAAACAAGAAGTCTGTAGTCCTCAACAATTTTTATTCTTATATGAACATTCTAGCTAGCTTCTCCTATGTTCCACACAGTAGGAGCCAGCAACGGAAAACAGTGATCTCACACCACATCATATCCCACACATACTCTAACTTGATCACGCAAGGTTACAAAGCTGTAATTGAAACTTAGCAAAAATATGAAGGTGTCTCTGACTATCTTACTCAGAATTATAGCTTATAATCACAGTAGACATTTGAAACTGCTATGTTCTCATCATTGAAATGGTTAGATTGCTTAGAGTCCCCAAATTAGGAGTCTTCAAGTATCGCCAAAATCCTGTATTTTCAAAATGCAGCTGAAAAATGCAATGTCCAGACTCATTCCTCCTAGTTTCAGAGATAAAATCATTAAATCTGACTGAAAAGATGTTTGTATTGAAATAAAAATAAAATTTTGACTGTTATTTTCATGTGGCTCTCACTAACCCAAACAAAACTTGGTTGTACATAAATGAGTAGGAAGTTACTGAATTCTAGACCATCATGATAGCTTATAAATTTTGATATAAATCACATTAAATATATGAAAGTATAAGCATCTTTGAACATTGCCAGGATGAAAGTCTCAATTAAACCTTTAATATCCTTAATATTTCTGGTTTCCCATGTGGGTGATTGCACTCATAATGTAGGGCAAGATTCATATATTATTAACTAATTAATTAGTTTCTGCCATAAGTGAAAAACTGTGGCACAAAACATCTCCCTAGCTATTAAACGTGACTAAACGTATAGATAAAGGACAAAGGGGAAGAGTACTCAAACTGAGAATTAGACTCTCACTTACCTTTGTCATAATTATAGCCCATATAAATTTCAATTTTCAAGAGCAGTACACAATCAAACATCCATATAGTACAATATGGACAGTTCCCTGTGGGGTTAAATTTACTGCTACTTTTTATATTCACTTTAAAAAAGTCAAGCATAAAATTTACTCATATAAGTCCCTCTGCACCCATTACAGGCAGAAGTCAGGGATCACGTTTAGCTCTTGGTTACACATGTGAAAGGTTTCTGACTTCAGTAGAATTTTATATGTGAATATGAAATAAAAATGTGTGTCAGAATGTACTTGTCACTTTCTCTGTCTCTGTGGAGTAGGAAGAAAAGCAGGCATACAAAGTCAGTTTTGCAGGTTACACAAAGATTAATCTGAACAGCAATTGGCCCTCTTCATGGAGGAAAACTTGCACCTTAAATCAAAAAATCTTAAGTTTCAAACTCTGTTAAGAAGTGGACTGGTAAGTTGTGAAAGATATTATGTGATACTCTTTAGTAGTGCATAAAAACTTTTCACCTTATCCAAATATTAAAAAAACCCAAACCCTTCCAAATTTGTGACACTAGCCTTGCTTTTGCACAGCTTTATCTCTAGAGAAACTTGAATAACAAAATTCTATATAACACTGCAAAATTGACGGAAGTGGTATATACAAAGTTTGCCTATACAGAGTGCTCACTTGTAAATGTGTGCAAAAAGTTAGGCCAGACTAGAACTGCTTGCTCTAGAGAGAAGTGGAACTTTATACCTGTGCTCAAACAATAAAGCAGGATTGATATCCTCATTACATTCTCTTTGGAGCAGGTTGTATGTCCAAAGCACTGAGTATATTGAATGTTGATTTCTTCCTAACACAAGAGAAGCAATATACAGAAGTGGCAACTGAGTCATACCACTTTGTGGTTGATACAATTTATTCATGGTACTATGTTAGAAGCAGTACCTGAAATCACCATCTCATATGGAGATTGCTAATATAGGAACAATTTGTACAAACTGGAGCTTTGTACACAAATATTAAGATAAAGCTGAAGTCTTTGAAAAACTTACGCTTAGCATTACTCTGCAAATGTATTTTCTTGTTCTACTAAAATGAAAATAACTCCTGATCAGCAGTGAGTACACTGAAAATATTTATTTAAAACTTCTGGTTTTCAGTAAATGCCTTTTTATCACAAATAAAAGATTTTATTTTTTGAAAAGTGGGTTTTCTTCAACATAATCTTTCCTAGAAAAAAGGCTGTCAAATATTAAAGAACCTTTCTTATGTATTTATTAAGATTAGACCCAGCTTTGAAAGTGGAGGTTTTCAAACTCATTCCTGGCAAAGTAAATCTGAAGGTGTAAAAAAAAAAATTAAAAAAAATTTAAAAAATCATTCAAGTATAGAATTTACAAAATGAAAAAATGGTGACATTTTGATTTTTTTAATGAAAGAGACTTTCAATTTGTTCAGGCAGCTTTACTGTGTTCTCTGAAAAGCAGAAAATACATTGACATTAAAAACAACTGATCTGTATAAACTTTGCTTCCTGATTATTAAAAGAACCACAGACAACATTGGAAAAACTATAGCAAAGCAGGAAAACCTATCACTTCCATGTGTTTCAAGAGCCTTCAGGGCTTTACTGCCCTTTCTTAAAACACCATAATCAAAAATAACTAAACTCCTGTCTGGATACTGTTGTCTTAAAAATTAAGTTGTTTTGTAGACCTGATACCCTGTAGGGCTCAAATTTATAGAATTTTTTTTTTTTTAAACACTTATAAACATTTACAATATTACATTACAAAATACTTGTCCAAGCAATTGTTGTATTAACTATGGAAAACGAGAAGCAGGATGTCATAAAGCTGACGAAGAAAAAATATGTAGGTATTCTTTCTGACTTTATACAAGGTACAAAAAACTTACAGAGAGAATGTATTTGTCTTCTTAATACTGGACATGTCTGTGAAGCCTGTGTTGCTTTTTTTTTTTTTCCACATGCAAACAAGGTAATTGGTTTTTTAGTGTATTTATGCACTCTCCAGCTGAAAAAAACAATACAATATCTCTACACACTGTTGAATGTTTAGACTGTGTTCAAGCTCAAGTCCTTTAATTTAAGTATCTCTCAGCCCCTTAAATACATGCAAACAGGGAAAAGTAGAAGGGTAACTTTGTAGTAGATATCAAACTCTACTAAATCTCACTGGGGGCTTGGCACTGGGTGTCATGCCATGTTTTAAAAGATGTCCCTTTAGGCTCCTGAACTAAAGCAGTCTGAGGTTTAGGCAGATTGAGAACTTGCAGCTCTCACTTCATAAACTATTTTCCTGAAACTATCCGTACAAGACTTTTGCATTTTTTTTCCTCATGACACCTTAACTTCCATTTATTATCATTATTGACAAGGCATGTTTTGAGTTTCCAACATGTTTAAAATGTGAGAGTAAATAACAAAATTAAAATTAAATTAGATGTTTTTCAAATTAACAGCACCATTGAAAAGTAATCAGTTTTATTCCCTTTTCAATGCTTGCATAGAAAGCAAGAAGATTTTTAACACATACTTATAGACTAGAAGTAAAAATTTCCCATAATGCTCTGTGTCAATGAAAACCAGTCAGTACGTGGACATGAATTTTGTAGATGTAAGAACAAAATGTAATTATGTTATATCTCAATTCTAAATAGTCTGTGAAACTGGTTCTTATATAAAATCAAATATACAAAGAATATGTAAGTTTATAGCCTATACTGGCGATATCAGAAAACAAATGAGGTAATACATCTTTACTGAAGAGGAAAGATTTAGTTCCATTCAGATTTGAAACAGAATTCTCTTCTAGTCACTTGATGGGGGACAAAGAGCAAGTAACAATTTCTTTTTTGTTTGGAATTATTCTATTTGTGCCCTGACTTGGAATATTGCTTAATCTCAGCTGTTCCACAAAGGAGAGCATACTCTAAAGTACAATTAAAACTAGCTTTTGAAGAATGGAAAATAAGATATGCAAAACAATTTCATTTAATCTAAGTTTATTGGAAAACCTGCTGCAGAACTGATTCAAATATCTGTGAGAAAATACCATTAAAGTGGGGCAAAAATCTAGGTTGGTTGAGTTTGTTTCCCCCTCTTCCCCTTTGCAGGATAATGGAACTCTACAATTTCATTTTGGAAAAAGAAATATAATATAGCTAACGAGGAATCTCTTCCTTGAGATCATGGGTCTTACTGAGCTATATGCTGGGACCATGGGCTCTGTAAATTGGCCTGAGAGATATATCTGAGTCTTTCCCTGAAGGTTTTCATTCTCAAGACACTTGCATTTCCTAAATAAAAGACATTCCGACTGAAATATTCTGAAGAATTAAGTACTGAAGACTGAAGGCTTCTTCTGATTCAGACAAATGAAAAAGCCAGTGCAACAGTGAGCACAAAATCCCATAATTCAATTTAGAACAAAGTAACTTGCAGTGTTGTAACAGTAGTTTATTTTCCATGTGCCCTTGTCACTGTGGCTAATACTACTCATTCTGGTTAAGAATACTGGCTGAAGGTGGAGAGGGGAGGGGAATTTGTGCACAAATTCTGAATTATTCTGTATTATTCTGAAGCCAGGTGATTTCATATAGACTTCTCAGCAGTTATAGCACAGAAACAAAATTGTCTTTCTACACTATTTTTTAAGTCCAGTAGCTAGTAAGTGTTTGATTTAGAAAACACTGGTTGAAATTCTGTGGTTTGTTTCATTCTGGAAGTTAGGCCAAGAAAATATAATGGTTCTTCTGGCCTGGAAATCTATGAAACTATGAACATTGGATCAGATTAAAAGTGATGACCTAAAGGTAAAATAATCTATGTCCCATTAATAATCTTCTAAAATAACTGGCCCAGTAAATAGTTTTTTCTTCTCTATTTTTCTCTGGTAATATTAATACCAGGAAAAGAAACATTTGAAAGTTCAATGATTCAGTGCAGTTGATAAAAACAGCTAAGTTCTCAGATGGCTATCTAGAGCTTTTATGAATCTCCAAACCCTTAAGATATACCTTCTTCTTATCACCTCAATTTTTTACTGTATTTAATGAAATAATTTTACTGCATTGAGTTTGCGTCTGTCACATGATTTTCAGTCCTGAATTACAACAATTTGTCAAACAACTAAGCAGTTTGGTAGGGTAATGAGAGTTGCCACAGGAAGAATTATATGTTCCTAACTAAAGCTTCATCAGCAAACCTTCAGCCACTTATGTACTATAAGAGTATGCTTGAGTCTCAGTGATGACAGCAAGACTTCAGCACATATTTATGCAGTAAGTTGAATGACAATATATTTTGCTGACCTCCCCAGTGATAGTCTTTTGCTTATATATCTGTAAAAAGACAGTACAATATGAAGATACAATATAAGAGAAGATAAGAAAAATTGGCATGAAACAAAAGGAGGAGAAAATAAGGCTTTCACAGTCCAAACAATGACCCTTTGAGTCATCCTGACACAAGGGAGAACATAGACAACTCTCTACTGCCTGAGCAGTGGTGCCCCAGGATTACCAGAGTAATTATTTAAGGTAAAGAAATAACTGGCATTTGGCACAAGTCAAAAAAGCATCCCAGCACTATATCATGGATATTCATAGTAAACAAGTTAAGACAGCCTTCTTGGATGCCCTGGACTGAAACTTGGGAAAATCTGGGACAAGAAAAAGGAGTATGTTCCTTCCACCCATAGGCTATGCCTGCTTCATCATGAAGCTTGGAAGGGAGGAGACAGAAAAGTTGTCACCTTTTTAAAACAGATAGGTGACAATTCAATAGAAGTGCTCAGTAAAATAGTGCTTTGATATTGCACTGTTCCACATTAATTTTCATCTATATCTCTAATCTTTAAAATATATCATAATATCATTCGTTGTTGACGTGCTTAAAATTGCCACCCCTTGATGAGACAAAATTTTGGTTGTGACTTATCTCCTTAATTCTAGAATGGAAAAAGAATTAATATGTGACAGAAGATGCAAAAGGAAGCTGTGAAACTCAGAAAATGTAGAATTCAAATTCCATTTAAGCTCTAGTGAGTTGCAACAAAAATTACAGTATTTCCACATGAATAAGCAACATGACAAGGCCCATAGAAGAATGAAACAAAATTCACATGACACATGAAATGGACTGAAATCTATAAAATTGACAGGCTTCCAAATCTAATCACAAAATATGAAATCATTGTGAGGAACCGCATTCTAATTAAATCCTTCAGGAACTGATATTTGACCAGACACTGCTTGACAGTTCTATCATTTAACAGGAAGGAAGAATATGATAGAGTTTTCAGAACAATAAGCATCATGAAGGATCACCTACTGATACAGTGTCGTCTGGACCACTTGGTAAAGAGGGGCTTAAATGTACAGAGTACATATACAGTCAAATGTAACAACAGTTTCAGGAACAAAGAATGTAGAAAATATGACCCATCTGGGGAAGTTACTTGGGCACTGAAAGGGCGGTTGCAGAGGGTTTGACGTTCATAGTGGATTATCCATTGGATACAGATGTGCAATGTAACATAGAAGCTATGTATCTGTATAGATATACAGAACAGTGAGGAGAGAAGAATGAAGTAGCAGGAAATTTATTACCCGTGTCATCATCACACTAGTAGCAGCCGTGTACTCTTAAATTGTTTAATCCACAATTGAAGGATTACAGCAGACAGGAAAAAAAATCAGATATATGATTAAGAAATTTTTCTAATGCAAACATGCATTTTATTGAGAGGCTCAAGAATTCAACCTTATTTAATAGAAAGAGAATGGTATCACAGTTTGAATACTTTCGTGAGGAACAGATAATAGAAGGCTCTTCAGTCTCACACAGAAATATAATCCAACAGTTGCAATTTTGAGCTGGATAAATTGTGATTACAAAGGTGAGGATAGATCAACTGGGACCATGCATATGTTTATCTGTTAGGTCAAATAACCACAAAAATGATGTATATAGATAAGTAGAAAATTCTCACATGAAAAAAAACCAAACTACATTATAAGTATTACTGGACTTAATTGCAGCAAGGTTTGTTCTTTTTACTCCTGTGCCCAACATTATTACTTTTCAGTCTTAATTTCCAACTATTGTAGTCTTCTGCTTGGAAATTCCTTTAAGATTTTTTTTTCCCTTTAAGATATAGAAAAAACACTCAAAGATTGTGCTATACATTTTCAATAACACTAATTAATATGATATAAAGCTAGAATGATTATATTTTTAAAATTGAATCAACCTTCAAAATACATAAATACAGATTTTGGAGCTTTCTGATGCAAGCAAACAAAATCTGTGCATACAGGAAGTCCTACAAAGAAGAAAGAAAACATGATGACATTTGAATGACTTTTTGTCCAGAAATTTCAAAAGTACTCTGTGACACAAAAAATATGTTTCTCTTGATGTCTCTTGCCCATCAAATACTATATCACACATAGATCAGAAGTTAGATTTTTGATTTTAAGATCCATAATACTGCTAATTCACAGTTCTTCATGAGTATAACGGAAAGAGCAAAAGATAGTGAAATGCAGTTCACAGGGAATCAGTGAAACCTTGCTTCATTCATACAGAATCACCAGACTCTGGTTCAATTAAACTCAACAGCTGACAAGTGTTCAAAGGATTTTTTAAATTTTTATTTTCCCTTTCTCTCCCTACCCCATCTTCTTGAAAAGGCAGACATTCTTAGTGTCATTATTTCAGATAAACGAATTCTGTTAGTAGTCTCAGGTAAAGGAACAATTCTAATATTGTAAGAAGACAACTACGTATTCAGTATACTAAGTTTTGAGAAACAAAGAGAGTATGTAGTATTGAATGACTCAAAAATACTTTCCAATCCTACTATATATTATTTCAACTTTTTTTTTCCCAATACATTCTGCAATAGTTGAGTACAAAATCAAAAAAAAAAAAAAAAAAAAGAAAAGAGAGAAAGAGAAGAATTTGTGGTTAATTCTGCATTTTTATTACAGTGTGCAACACAGTGAACTAAAAAAATCCCTTTCAATATAAACTCAGTGTTTATAGGGTAGGAATTTTAATGTGCCTGTTAAGAATACCCAGTGATTTAAAAATATCAATTAGAGGTACATTTCACTAATCCTTGAGGTTTATATGTTATGTAGAGTCTTGGGGTTTCCTTAAAAATAAGAAAAATGTGGAGTTCAGGAGATTGCTGCTCTGTGTGTAGATATGTATGTATATCTGCTCACAAAAGAGCTGCCATTCCTAAGTAATTTGTGGTACAAGCATCTAAAGAGAAGTTGTGATTAGCCAGAGTGTGATGGTACCATAGTCACCCACTACAATGTATAGTCCCCTCTGATTGATAATTATGATAAGGTGTGTTGGCTGTTGATGACAACCTACTTCTTGGGACTTCAACGCTGATTTCAGCGAATTAGAAAAGTCATGGATAGAGCAGAAAGCCTAATAGCGTATTTACAGTATTAGACTTAAGAAAGCACTGTGCCGCCAGCATGCTTTACATTTTCCAGGTATTAATGCAGTATATGGGGTATTTTATATTTGTTTATGTTAAAAGATTTCAGTGATATAGGTCTAGAAATAATTGTTTGAATGCAGAGAAAAGGCTGATACTTTGTATCATAGCTGTTTTAACTAAGCAGTGATTATGATCTTTTCTATGCACTTCACTGTTTGTAAAAAAAATCACCCCACGGGTGTTTCAGTATGATGCAATCATACTCAACCTGAATTCTACAGGTATAGTTGAGCAATGTTTTCTTTTAAGAGTGTTGACATTGATTTTTTAAATATATGTAATAGAAACCACTCATTATTACCCACCTTTTATAAGCTACTGCTCATAAAATGCAGAGGCAGCATTCCATAAAACCCATTATGCAGCTACTACAATGCCCTACTGATCAAAAAGTTGCATGCATTTGCAAAACAGATAGAATATATGTCACTTTTCAGGTTTTCAGAAGTTTAAGGACAAATCCATCTCTTCTGAAAAAGCCAGAGGTAACCGCAGTTGTAAGTTTTAACCTGCAAGACCCTTCCACATAATACTTAGCTACCAGATGAAAGTGACATTTCGACACAATCAGTTGATAGTTGTGACATATTAAACACCACAAAGTATGAAGCTTTTTGTTCTCTAGCACATCTGTGTTTTATTTCTATGTGAGGTAAAGTACAAGCAGAAACTTTCTATGTCCTGCATTGTATATTGTCCAGCATTGCAAAAGCTGGAGAACTGCTGTTAACAAGAGATAAATGCAAGGTACCCCCACATCAGCCTATTCCTGGATTGCTTCAGAAACTTTCCCTCCAGTTCCAATACCACAAAAGTGAAGATTTTAACTGGTGTATGAGATAGGCCTGCAGGCTTCAGTCAATAGGAAATGTTACCATCTCACCAGATGCAGTAAGAATCAGTATTTCCCAGCATACCACAAAAACTAGACTGGTATATGCAAAACTAGTGCTTGCCATTTTCATGGAGAGAGTTCATTACAAATGAAGGACTAATCTTACTCTGCTTTTGATAGATAAGTAAGGCATGATTCCAAAGCTTGTCCAACTTTTTTTTTTAGTAAGTAGAGACACCTGGACACCACAGAGGATGATTCATCCAACTTGTCCTTGGCATCCGTAAAAGTGAGAGGGAACTGAGATGACGCCTTAGACCTGCTTCTAATAGTAGTTAGGTTACACAAATCCTAACATGATATTAGGATTAAACTGCTGTTGCATTTGTGTTTCAGCACAGCAATAAAATCTCAGACGTGCTGGCACAAACATAGATAAGGTGAAAGTCAGCCATGTTTTCAAGTCAGTCATTGTTATACACCTCGTATAGTCATACACATTCTTCATGCAGCACAAGCTGCTGAATTCCAGGTACCTGCACAAAGAAATTAGTTTTTATTAGGATCTTTTGATCCTAATCTTCTGCTGAAGAGATTAGGCAGAAAAGTTTGTGTATAAGTAAAGGATGAATTACTGCTATTTCACTTCATTTTAGTGATGGCTTTTAAGAAATTCTTAAAATAAAACTGTTGAGAAGAAAGGTACATTGGGAGGAATAGCAACTGAACATTTTTCAGAAAATGTTTAAGTCTCAGGTATGTATGCTGCTAGAGTTCAGATGTTCCACATTTTTCAAATTCAATTTTTGATCACATACATTAGTAAACAAGAACTGTAAATGGCAAAGCTGTTTAGTGTACTAATATTGTGGCATCACTGAATGTTTATAGTACCATTGGGACCTTTTGTGCTGCCATCACACTGCTACATGTCCTGAAAACACTCTTCAGGTCTTAAAAGTATGCTTCCAGTACTTCTGCCCCAGTTTTAGGAGCTTTGTGAATCTAATAAGCCACATTTGCAAGTCATAAATTCTGTATTGTCTTACTCATGTTTTATATGCTCTGGAGAACTATACAAATCCGAATATAGAAAACCAGTAATTTGCTATTTGCTGGCATAGTTTTAGACTGCATAACCATAAATAGTGACACACGGGAGGTGCTATGAACATATAGCAGTGCATTCTTAGATTGTCTTAAACTGGTAATGAAACCACAATTTGCATTTCCAATCAACTTGATGAGATAATCTAAGTGTTCATCTCCAGTGACAGAGGGAAGCCCTAGTTGGTATCACCCCCAAGTGCATATTTTTACTGTAAACCTTGTGTCAATCCCAGCTATTTTTTGCACCAGCCGTGAACTAATGCAATTAATTCACCTTGCAGAAAATGAACCATGAAGTACACTGCAGATAGTTTCCTACTTTGAGTTTGTGATGTAGAAGATCTTAAGAATATCAGGGCTCGCATGAGAGTGTGGCCATATTGCTAGAGGCAGCAGCAGAGATAGGCAAAGGAAAAAGAAGGAAATGGGGTTTTTGGAAGGAGCAGATGATTTGGTAGTTGAGCTCTTCAAGAAACCACAGTTTGAATGTAGGAACTGCTATATTTATGCGAATGTGTTAAGATTGTTCATCCTTCCCCATGAAATTAATTATAGAATTCAATTGATTTTTTATTCAATTTTTTCTTGATTCAATCATACTGTCTCCAAGATGTTATCTGGAAAATTTCTACTTTGGTAAATGCAAATAAAGAAATGCCTTCTGGTATTTAGGGTTGCATATGTACACACAATAGATTACACAATGGATGAAGGAAAGCTGTAAGTCACCTTGAGCAAAACATAAATATAAAAAAGAAAGTAGTGCAAACAGAGCAACAAGAGCAACATATATGCAAGATATCATTCCTAGAATATCTAAGTTTATGGCAGTTCCTAGTTTTCATGTGTTTGTAGGTTTTTTCTTTTTTTTTAGCTCCTTCTTCCAGGTCCAGATTTTCTATTCTCCCACATCATAAAGGTAAATCCAGAACATTCAAAATTGCAAGAAAAAGGTGTTAGAATGTGGAACGTAACTCCCTTAACATTTCCTCATGGAGTATGCATTACGTTTTAATACAAATCTTTGCTGATTCTGTAGAACAGAAAATTTTTTAATTAACTGAGGGGCTGCTAGCACATCTCCTAATGCTCTGGGTATTCTGGCACTAGAGAAGGATAGGAGATTGATCTCACCTAACCTTAGTTACCTAAAAGTTTCGTTTCAGATAGTAATCTATGCTACTTCTGTAGTTAATGGAAAGATGTGTATATCTGCAGAGATTGAAGTATCTCATTTCTGTTGGATAGGCATTTTGAAATGGAGTAAATTTCTCTTAGGAGTTACCTATCCCTTCTTAGCACTATATACAAAAACTGAATTATTGAGTTGCATCAGACACAGCTTTAACAGCAGATAATAGCAAAGATGACTCCAGACAAGTAGGGATCTGTTTGCAGGAACTAATCTTTCAATAGAACACCTAGTAAATGTGATAGAAATTAAAACTTATATAGTACACAAGCACCAAGTAGGTAACATGCACATACAGCTCTGAGAAATACGTAATTCACAGCATTCTACTGTATTTATCTATATATTACTTCCTATAAAAAAAAACAAACAACAAAACAAACAAGCCACAGCATGACTTTAAAATAATTTCATATTGCATTAATTTCAAATGTTATGTTACCTTGAATAAAATGTATTCCAGAATCACAGCAGATATTTCTAGTACATGCTCAAATGTCTGCATTATAAAATTTATGTATGCTGATTACTGTGAAATATTATAAATGAATAATTTTTTTGTGTGCACTTTTTTATCATTCTACCATCTGTGTTCAATAGCACTCTGCTTTTGACTTAAAGTTCTAATGGAACGATTGAGATCTGTGAAATATTTTTCAATAGCTAGGATGGTCAGAAATTGTTGATTTACAAATTCTCTACAGAAACCAAAATGTACTGTGCATATAGGATGAAGGATAAAACAAACCTTCTATAAAATTGTTGCAAAATTTTGTGTTTTTTCAGGAGCTAGGATATGTTACCTAGAATGTCCCTAATGAAGACATTAGAAAGCATTTTCTTTATCGATGTCAGTGTTATTACGTCTATAACACTGAAGCAGGTGCTGTAGACTTTTTTGTCTAGTTATTTACATCTTCACTCTTCTAACAAGACTGTAACAATAGAAGATTGCTAACAAGTCTCTGATTACTGTAACAATTCTGTGATTTTGTCAGATGTTAAAAGTTCTGGATTTTTATGAGGCTTTCTGAATGGTTGATATCACAACATGATAGCAGTTGCTTTACATTTTACCTATTAGGGATTGTGAAAAACATGGTAATGAATAGTCTTTGGAATAGCTGTTCTTTAATACTAGTTTTCAAAGATAGGTATCAAAAATCTTTATTTTGAAGTGCTGGATTTTAAACATTGGAGGAAAAGATACTGTTATTTCGTTTAGCTTATACTTGCTCATCTTTCCTCTACACTCACCAGGATCCAGCATGGCACTCTGCAGCCATTACTTTTCTGTGCTGAAGACTGATTTGGCAATTTCATGTGCATGGATAGATACTCAGAAGTCAACCAAAATCAATGGAGCACAGAGAATCACCCAGTTTTCCACTCTAGAGCATTAGTTTGTATGTTCTTTCTAGTTAAGAACTAATGAGTGGAAATTCACTCTGTGGAGGCAACCGCATGCATCCTGATAGACAAGTTTAAATCAATATAGCTCCAGGCAGTCATAGGAGAAGTTGCAGCTTGAGGGTGCAAGCAATCAGCATGTAAGCACTTAAAGTGATGATCATCTCATTGTGTATCTTGAAGACAATGGTCTTAGCACTATCAAAAATAAACCACAATATATATAGAGAGAAATTATACTCAAAGCGTCAACACTTTCCTGCATATCTTTCCTCAGATTTTAAATTTTTAAAAGGCATTTCAGGTGTTTTCTGGGGAAAAAGATAACATCACACAACTTTAGTTTTGTTGCATCATTTTGTTTTTAAAATATTCTATAGTTTTATTTTTCCTGAAACTTTTCCTCCCTTAAAGGTGTAATGAATCATTACTTCTGCACAAAATGAGAACAAAAGTCTTCTTTAAAAAAAAAAGAAATCAAAATGATACTACCTCAAACGGGTGTTCCTAAGAAATTACGAAATTATCAGATTAATACAGTGCAATATCACAATACTTTTAAGAATTACGCCTTTTCTCCTTCAGAAATATATTGTATGTTCAGAGGAATTGTCATTAGGATAATAAAATTATCATATTAGTGACACAGGAATATTTTAGAAGTGATCACCCATACCCCATTCCATAGCCTCCCCTCAAAGTCTGGAGGCTAAAATAAGACTTATTATAACATCATTCATTGAGAGCTGGTTTGGTGGAATCTTTTGGTTATTGTTTTTTTTGTTACTTGGTTTTGGTTGGTTGGTTCTTTTTTTTTTTTTTTCCACATAATACTGCTTTTCAGTGATTTTTATTTTAGGGAAACATTTGCTTTCTGAGTGAAAAGCTGTCCCATCACTAGAGCATTATTGTATGCATACAGTTCTTGACGTATCACTCAGTGGATAAAGAACTGGCTGGATG
>NW_009930709.1:0-12247 GCF_000696875.1 Nestor notabilis
CACTTTCCCCCCCACCCTGCCACTCATGACTGTCCAGCCTTGGGGAAAATCTCTTGATGGTCCTCCTATATCATCATCTAACCTTAGACCAGATTTGAACCCGATACTGCTTAACTTTCCAGATCAGACGAAGTAGGGTGTTCCCAGGGTGGGATGGCCATGGGTAAAACACACTCTGTATGTTTGCCAACATGTTGATCCCCAGCACAATCAGCATGCAGGTCTCAAGGGTATTCAAAAGCCTTCCAAAACCTTCAGAATTCTCAAGTACAGTGAAATAATAACCTTAGCCCAGGGGCCCCAGCCGAAAAACACTAAAACAGCAAATACTGGCTGTAAGTAAGGGACAACATGCTGAAACTCTGAGATCAAGGGCAACAACTCTGAGAGCAAATAGAAGTTGAAGAATTCTGAGTTCAGAAGAATTCTGAGCTCTGGATAATGGCTGTTGTTTTGGTTTTTTTTTTTTTTAAAAACAGCAAATACTGGCTGTAAGTAAGGTACAACATGCTGAAACTCTGAGATCAAGTGCAACAACTCTGAGAGCAAACAAATCAACATTGTGATGAGTGACTATTAATCCGAAACAGTGAATGCTTATCACAAATATGATTTGCTTATCACAAATACGACACTCTGGTCAGATCTGTCGTTATCTCGACACTTCATGCCCCACATTGGGTGCCACAAAGAACTGTCATGGTTCAAGCCCAGCTGGTAACTTGGAACCATGCAGTCACTCACTCACTCTCCCCACTTTTTCCTCCCCCCACTCCCAGAGGGATGGGGAGGAGAATCAAGATAATGTAGCTCCCACAGGTTGAGATAAGAGCAGTCCAGTAACTAAGGTATAATACAAACCACTACTGCTACCACCAATAATGATAAGAGGAATAACAAGGGAAAAGGACACAACCGCTCACCACCCGCCAACCGATACCCAGCCCGACCCGAGCAGCAATCTGGGCCTTCCAGGTAACTCCCCCCAGTTTCTATACTGGGCATGACGTGCTGTGGTATGGAATAGCCCTTTGGCCAGTTTGGGTCAGGTGTCCTGTCTCTGCTTCCTCCTGGCTTCCCCTCCTCCCTGGCAGAGCATGAGACTGAGAAAGTCCTTGGTCAGAGTAAACATTACTTAGCAACAACTAAAAACATCGGTGTTATCAGCATTGTTCCCAGACTGAAAGTCAAGAAACACAGCACTGCACCAGCTACTAAGAAGGAGAAAAAATGACTGCTATAGCTGAACCCAGGACAGGTAGGAGCACAAGGGCTAGCAGGTTTGTTTATTTATATACATGTGAAAAAAATGGAACTGTCTTGGTTTCATATTTATGCATGTCAAGGTCTAAACCGCTTTCATAGAACTTCATAAGTGTTGTATCTGATTACAGATATCTGCATCTCAGTAGATGTACAATGTAGGATTTTACTTTGTAATAAAATATTGCTCATTACTGTTAAGAAGTTGTTAGCTTTTATTGCAGTATTTTCAGCTTACTTTTTTTTAAGTATAAGAGATTATATATGGTCCTACGAAACACTGACAGGGCAGAGTGGCTTGGCTGCTTCCCTCTTACAGAACTGCAGATTTTTTTTCCATTGGCAGTTCTGTAGAACAAAATTTATGAGCATAATAAAAATGTGCTTTCATATTAAACTTATGGTCATGCTTAGTGACCTGAATGCCAACTACCAGAACTGATAGTGTAAATATCATTAAATATTATAAGCAGATAGAAGTATAAAATATATGAGTGACTTGGTCTCATGCACATTTCTTTATTTGTTTTTTCTTCTCCTCCATCCAGGAACCCCACCATTTTATTGTGCTAACTGCCCATATTCAAGTGCTGAATGTGAGCCACTCTTCGGCACTGCTCTCCTCTTTGTAGGCATAAAAGGAGAGGAACCACAAGATACTCCAGAAGGTTTCTGTTCTACTCAGTAAAGATCAAGACTGATGGATACACCAACAAAAGTGATCTAAGAGATGAACCTGTTACACACATGAACAGGCTTGTTATAATTCTTGTCTCAGACTGACTGTGATGCCCCCTGCAGATCTGTAAACTGACTATATAATGTTGTCTGTTATCTCCTGTTTGAAGCCAGGTGGGAGCACAGACACTCTGAGGAATAACTCGCCATGGAAGATTTCCAGTTCAAGAGAAGTCTAGGGAGAAGGCCTGGGAAAGAAGGAGGAGGGAGAGGAGGACTGTTCCTTAAACTAAGCAAAAGTAAAATAATACCAGTAAGTCAGTGAAACATATTCTTTAAACTAGGCTGTTCATAAAAGTATTTATTTTACAGCAGGGTTTCAAAGCATATTAAATGTCAAGTGTGAATTTCTGTCTAAGGATTCGTTCTTTAAAAATGGCATACTAGTTACACCCAGACAGCAGTGACATATTTAATTTCTATCTTGATTGAGGATCCAATCAAAAAAATACACATTCAGAGTATGCATTTTTAAATTTACTCTTTGAATAGTGTCTGTTTTAAAAGATTGATTACAACTATTTTATGCTAAGGAGAATTAAAAAAATCAGCATCTTGTTTTAACATGCAAATAAAAAATCTACAGTTTTAATTTACGACAAGAGAAAATTAAAAACCATTAAAAAAAAGGAAGAAAGTCCTGATATTACTGCGATATCATGTAAAATTTCTTGCTCTGAGTAAATGAACTTACAAGATTTAGCAAAGATGATCTAATGGCTCACTGATACCGAGAAAGGCAGGCAGCCCATGCCCTAGTCCCCACATCATTTTTTCTCTCCTGCTTATTCCAGGTTTAACATTTCTTTCTGTCCTCTCTCATGGCAGTGTGGCTCTCATCTGACTCCTTATGAGCTGGTGCAGCTCACAAAATCAACACAAAACAAATTGAGGGGAGGATGAGGGGAAGAGAGGTGAAGGGCGGAAAAGCTTCTGTGCAAGGTTGACTTAGATTATAATTGACTGATACTAGACCAGATTTGGATTTCTGTAAGGATTTGGGGAGCAAAAATCAAATATATTTTAAGCTTTTTTTCTTTTTTCTTTCTTTTTTTGTTTTTGATATTTCCACCTGAATTTTCCATCCTTGTTACCCCCTCTGGAGTCACAATGGCAAAGCATCCACAGATGGCTGTTAGGAGATGTAGGTATGCAGAGGTCTCAAAGCTTGTTATGACTAGTAACACTAACAGTCAAGCAGCTCTGAGTTAACAGCTAAATGATTTCTGCTGTATTCAGGATTAAACCACCTCTGATTCAGCAAGCCACCTCTGTAGCGGACCATGAAGAATGCAATTCACTTGTCTTCAGCTGCAGCTATTGGAAAGCTAGGAAAATTTCCTAAGCAAGTTGCTTAGGCTCCCCTCTCAGCTGTGTCAAGACATAAGCTTTTCCAATTCAACCTATTCCAAGATAAGTGTTTTTCAGAGGTGTTACGAAACATTCTCCCAACATGGCCTTTCTTTTTCTGTTGTCTGAAGGGAAAATGGAGATTAGCACTCAGATAGAAAACCTTCCATGAAGAGCAGAGATCATCCGGTAAGACAACGTAAAAGATAACTTTAATAAATGACAGTACACTTGGGAATTATGTATGGAGAAGGAATAATTGGGTTATGCCATTTTAAATTAGTATTTAAAAACCCAAAACCCAAGACTGAGACTAAAAAATTCCGTTGATTCCTTCGTGACTTCAGTGTATTTCTCTTCCTCAACAGAAGAGTTACAATAGCTTAGCATCCCCAATACTTCACTGATCTATTTGCTTTATGCCATAATAAGAAGTGGAAGATAACTATTGAATCTATATTTTTGCTTCTCTTAAGAAACTGGAATTTTAGTCAAAGATATGATCAAAATCTGGCTGATCTTAATGGCTCCATTTAAACAACAATCATTGTGGAAGAATAAAGTCTTTTACAAATTAACCTGAGATCTGACTGATTATGGGTGAATTCAACAACCTCCTTTCTTCATAACATCTGAACAAGTATCAGGCTTCAGTATAGATAAATGGACTTGTATAGTTTTGTTATGTCCACTACCACCTATGAAATACTGGGAAAAATAAAACTTATAAAAGTACAGATTTGACAATTTGTTCATCGTAGTAAAAATTGCAGCTTAAAATTTCCTTAACCAGCAGAGATATTTTTACAGGATATCTGATTTGATTATCTTTGAGATATTTTAAAGACAATTATTATTCCATCTCTTTAGGGAAGAAAACAAAAAGTATTGGGAAAGTTAGAGACTTCTAAAGCCTTTTGCTTTCAAGAAAAAAGCAAGATAAATTCAAAAAAAAAAAAAAAAGTAATGAAGAGAAACCGAACACATTGGTGCCAAATTTTACTTACTTTTTCATTGCTGTAGGAATACACACAGATGCAATTAATGAGCTACTCTCCAATCTGGCAAACTGGTACATCAGTTTCTACTGTTTGAAGGCTTTAGGATGGTTGTGATCATAAGTTTATGTTGATAAAACTAGAGTCAGTGCTCTTGAAACAAAATAGTACTGCTTTCAGCCAAGGGAAAAAGAGATGTGAGAGAAGGAAGGGTGTGGGGAGGGGTGCAGAAAGAGGAGAATGAAGAGAGAAGAAGATGAGAATTCATCAGTTTAGTTACACTTTGGTTTTGCAAAGCCAGGAGCGTACTGTGTTGCTAAGCAGGCCTGCTTTGTTCAAGACATCTTTTTCAAAGGAACCCAAGAGAACGGAGCACATTGTCTTATTTACCAATTAACTGCAATTTCCAGCATCCTGATTTTGGTCTATTACTTTCCTTCTCTGTTCTTTTTCTGTTTATCCAACATATTTCCAAACCTCTAGATTGTATTAATGTAATTTTCTGCTTGTGCTAATTCAGTCCTTTCCCTATTTTGCTTTTTCTAATAATGATTAAAAAAAACCCAAACTACCAAAACAACGCTTCTACAGTCTGAGTAGAGTTTTCTTACTTTGGTTAATGGAGATAAAATAGGAGATGAACAAGTAATAGTTGCCAGCAGAACTGTACAGAATGCCTCCAAATGGACTCCTGTCTGCAAAGCACCTGTGTGAAACATTCAGAAATGGATTATGAATCACCTAGTAATCTTCTGGTTTTGGACCTATAACATGTCTGGTCAGATTTTCTCAGCTCAGTGACAGATTCTGCTCATTGTCTCTAAAAACACCAGATCAAAACTTAGTTGAATTTTTTTTCTGAACTCAACAAGCTGTACTTTTATTTTCCACATCTGTCCTCTGTCATGCTTTGTAGCCCAAATAACATCATACAAAGGACCCCGAAGACCAGGAGCATGTGCTAGAAGCACCGCTTCTCTTTGACACAAAACCAATTTAACAGTTACTACCATTATTATGATTAGTTTTATTATTGAAATTATATAATAATAATTTTTAATTTCAGATAAGTATTAATACAGAATTGTTACCCTGGTCCATAATTTACCTCTGAAAAATACTTTAATGAGAAATGATAAGAACTTTAGTGCTGATAAAATGAAATACATGCAGTTGAGATGCAGAGAGACGGCAACTAATGCTTTTGCTTCCAATTTTTTGCCCTATATGAACATTTACAGATGTTCCCCTATGACTGTCAGGGCTTGTTCTTTGTCACTCAGAGCTTGTCTCATGAACAAGAGATTTATTCAGCTCACTTTAGGATCTTCATTGGGCAGGCAGATATGGTGGAGCCCCTCTTTTTTCATGCTAAAATATACCCATATTTTCCCTACTGCTGTCTAGAACTTACTTAGTGGTTTGGTTTTTTCTCTAGCCTCAGTAGGTTTTCCATGAAATATTTCCTTTTTATTATTCTCTTTGGTTTTTGTTCTCCCCAAGCCCTCATCCTGGGGACAATTCAACATGCAAACTACTCTTTCAACTACAGTTAATGTTATAAGATACAAGTTACCTTGTCAAACAGTAGTTAAGATTAAATACTCTCTGATGTTTATATATGGGAGGTCTCATCAGGAAAGGTAAACAAATAGGGAAATATTCTGACCACAGTTATCCCTGTAATGGTGTTTAAAAGCTGACTTGTTTGAATCATATTTTTACTAACCACAATTTTAATAGGTGATTTATTCATAAGGGGGGAAAATTATTTATAAAGGACTTTAATAAGAAGTGAACAACCTTTTCAGAATGCAATGTGATATAAGTCCAAAGTTACCTAATGCCATACAGCTGGATTTAGGCTTGCAGAATGCCACATTCCCAAAGGTGCCTAAAATGCATCCAAAAGTGCCTGAAAAGTGCCTCTTAAGTATCAGATGATGTCTAAAATCTTGCTTCATGTAAAGGCAATGAATTTAGTCTTGAGAGGAGTTTCGAGCTTTCTGCCATTGAATATCAGCTCCTTAAACTAACCCAACCCAACTCTGCCCAGCCTAATTTAACCTAACCTAGCTTAACCTAACTTTCTGGTTCTTCTTCAGCCTGAGGTTTTGGGCTTAAATGAAGAGCTTATACAAGGGATTCAGTGATACTTAAACTAATATGAAGACGTGTTTCTGATAAAGCCAAAGAGGTTGTATAAAAATGCTGAGGCTGGAGCATATGCTAAATTCCTCTTGCAGTGCTGTGGCTGAGGGACAAAACGGGGAAATAATTTCTTAAATGTCTTCAACTGGCATCATTTGAACTCATTTGTCATCACTCTTAGAAAATTATTGAAACAGGCTTTATTGACAATTATCCTAACTGTTTCCTGGAAGGCCAAAACTGTTGCCAAGAAAGACAGGATTGAATTTAAGACTGTGGGCTGATGTGCTGTTCTGTAGGATGGTTTTTCAAGTACTATTCCCTTCCCTGCAAGACAGTAAAAAAATAAACCCCTGAGCACGTAACAGTCTATAAACAATTACCAGATTCCAAACCACAGACAACCTCCAGAATGCAAAATAAGGGGGTATGCATAATTAAGAAGGTTGAGAAAATGTTTAGAGGGAAAGAACAAATGCAATGCTGGTTAGATTTCAAATGAGCTCCATGATGAATAAAAAACTATGCTTAAGGAATATTCTTAATATTATTTAAAATGATAAAGACTAAGATGTTTTAATTGGTTTCATAATGAAAATGCTAACAGCTCTTTAACTGCAGTCAGAACTTGCCAAGATATAATATTTTAGTGTAAACATAAGATTCCTTGCTATGCTTAGGGAGTAAATGGAACAGTTAGAAATTTCCAATACTGTTCAGGAACCATTAACTGTAACACCACTGCTAACTAGTAAGAGGAAAAAAAGCATCCCAATGGCTTCCTGGAAGTTTAAGAATTCTTTTCCTAAATTCCTAAGTTATTTTCCTCAATTAAACTAGCAGAAACTCTTGTAAAACTATCAGAGAGGTTACTTTATTTTGGAAGCATGCCAAAAATATTTTCAGAGAGTTTTGTAATGAGTAGAGAGTTCTATCTACAATACAGCCATGCAGAATTCAAACGTTGGTCTGGCATCAACCTGGGAAAACTCATACAGCAGCCATCTAATAGGAAGTAATTAGACTAAAAGGGCTCACACAGGCTATATGCAGTCTGGCAGGAGAATATAAGTATATGGGTGCAAAGGTTCTTTTTGTGGAAGATTAGCATATTATTTCAGTGAAAACGATGGTGAAATTTTAAAAGATAGTAAAAAAAAAAGTCATACTCTTTTAAAAGATTTGTGGTTTGAGAAAATAATGGAAATTTCTGAAATGGTCATGTTTTCCTCAGTTACATGTTCTGATATTTCTTAGATGACAGTAGACACAATGTTTATTGTATCTAGACATGAAGTTTCTGGCTGTAGACTCCCGCTTTCAGAAATAGGTAGTACCAAGACTCTTTTTGTACTATTTGAAATATCACTGTTTCTAGTTTGCTTTCCTGCCCCCCCCCCCGTCGCATTAATTTAGTTTTTTAACTGTCTTTTTATTTTATGCAATGCATTGTTTACTCCTTGCTGCCATCAGCTGTACCATTTCACTACCCTTCCATTATCTGTTAAGTCCTTTCCATTTTGCTCTCACTTTGATATGGCCTTACTCTATTGTGTTCTTTCCTCCTCTAAATGGCACTTTTTAAATGGTAGCTATAGGGGTTTTTCAGGTTGGAAATTTGTTGCCTAGAAAAGTTGAGTAATTCTGTCTTTGAAGTTATTGGATGCATCACCAGATACGGCCTTGCGCAACCTGCTCTGACTGTGAAGTTGTACGTAATTTTGTAACCATGTGCTGAGCAGAGGGTTGGACTCCTCCTCCTCCTCTGGAGAAGAAAGGTTCCTTACATTTGTGATGGATTCTGGTCAAGACTGAAGAGGGAACAGGAGGGACAGCTCCTCTCCAGAGGGTCTGTTGGTGTGACCCCTTCACTGAAATAGGACACTAATCATCATTCACAACCACGGCTCAAGGATCACATTTGGTCTGCTAATTTATACCAAAAATTAATCCACAGTTACAAGTACATTTTCATTCCTGTAATATCACTGGCTGTTTGGCAAGTGAATAGTCTTCAATATGTTTACAATCTATGCTTTAATGGAAACTAAGAAAAGGATTTAATTTATGTATTTTTTTCCAGTATAGTTTGCTTTAGTGTTCTATAAGATATTTGCTTTTCTGTTCTGTTTAGAAAGTTGGCTATGTAATACTGTTTATGGGATGTATTTAAAACTATGCAAACTGAGTTTCATTTTATGATGCAGCATAAGTATGAATTATGCAACTGGTGGCTCTCCTTAAAAATTCTAATTTAGCATTAGGAAGTTAGCTGTAAATTGTAATTTACCATCTGCTCACCATATACATACTACTTCTGGAATAGATAAATTTAATTATTTGCCTTACCTAATGCAGAAATAAACTCTCATTTGGTTACACTTATTAAGAAAGATTAGCTAACTCTTCAGAAAAGACTCATGAGAAACTTTTAAGTATCTGAACAATATATACAGAAACACATTAAGAACTGTTCTGACACTTTTATTTATCATATGAAATGAAACATCTTGTTTCTATAGCCAAAAAAAAAAAAAAAACCACTAAACTAATTCTAATTAGTGAAGGGATGAAATTAGAAAAAGAAAAACAAAACGTAAATTTTACTGTAAAAAGTTAACACTAGTAAGTCAGCAGATATAGAATCTACATTAATTAATGGAAACTACCTTCACTGAAAATTCTTTGTCTGAGACAGCAGATGATGTAGCAAAGGACTGATAAGGCTCTAAGTCATAATATCCCTACTTTGTAGCACAACAGGAGCTACACATGGCTCCTCATGCAAATTCTTCAATTCAAGTACATCAGTAGAAACTTCAGCAAAAGCTATGCTGTGTACATGCTCTGCCTGGTAAATCTCAGGGGCTTCTCAGGGGCCTTCACGTTCCTCACAGGTGACTAGAAGCAAACAGAACTGAAATCAAGGAGTAGGAAGGGGGAAGAACTGCATCCCATATGAAAGAAATTCGAAGTCCATAGCCTTCACTGAGCTGTTACAACCTCCTGGAGATTCTTCCCACTCACGTTTGATTTTCCACAGACCTCCATGAGGGCTTTAAAGCCTTGACTTGAGGTTCTCATCTGCTCCCCATATTGTTTACCCTCAGAAATGCCCACATAATGAGATTTATTTTGATATGGATAGCTTACTTGAGGGAAAAGCCCAAATGCATACTAGATTTCACAAAAGCACATGACTATATGCAAAGGGATTCCACTCTGGCCAACCTAGTCTACCTCATCTGCCCTTGACAAAATTACACGAACAGTGTTAAATAAACATGATAACCAGATTTCTTCCTACAGGGGCCCTGATTTTCCTAGGATAAGGTGAAAAAACCCTAGGTCTGAGAAGTCAGGGCAATTCCCAGCCTCAGACAGCTGACGAACAGCACGGACTTGGAGTTCTGTGCCTGAGTTTACTGCAACAACTGAGCCCCCCATACACTTATGTACTATTGAAGTCTGGTGGAACTCAAGAAAAGGGATTTGCCTACTTAACTCTCCTGATGGGTCCACACCTCCAGGACTGGATGCTGCTGGCAATGGCAATTTTTAAATCCTAGCTTTTTGCTTTGTGAACTCACTCAACATGTAGAAGAGCTGACTGAAAATTTCCTCATAGCAGCATTCAACATGATGTTTATTACCTCCTGGAAAAATGCCTTAATCATTATCTTCTTGGTTAACGGCAGGAGAAAGGAGACCACTCTATGTGGTTGAAGACAATATGCTGCAGAGATAGTTATTCACTCTGCTTTTGCTAATTTTTAGACATGTTACCATTTTGTTACCCTGCTGATCTTGTCCCTTTCCATAATAATGCTTGGAAAGCCCAAAGAGGATTGATGTCTCCACCTTTTGGCTCTCCTGTTTTCAACACAAAATAAGATTCAACCAGATTGCAATAAAAGTAAACTAGCTAGAAGCTGAGAGCTTGCAGGAAAGGGAGTAGAATGAAGTGGTACAGTGTGCGCTGTGAAAGTTGGAAATATTGCCAGCCTCATGACTTCTTAGAGCTCCTCATTCCTTTATTCTCTTTCAGTAGAACTTATTTTGAGAAACTGCTACTTGGTATGACAGAGTGAAGAGGGAGGGGAAGAAAAAGAACAAGTTTAATGATGGCAGAAGGAGAGAACATGTCCCAGTAAAATCAATGAAAGGCTGTCAGACACTGACAACTTCATCACTAGGGCTGGCAGGGAATTTTCAAGCAGAAACAATTTAATCAGTAAATGTCAATTTCTTGAACAAGGAATATTTTTCTATGCATGTTTTCCTTTTAGCTGAGTTCAGTGAGCCCTAATTTGAACAATCTTCTAGTAGGGCTTTTGACAACCTGAGGACATTTCGCTTCAGAGCAAGGAGTAACAGCTGGTCCGTCCTTTGAGCAGGCAGTTTGTTGGGCCAGTCTTTCTGTTGGGACACCCAGGTTAATCAGCAATACTTGAAATTTTTCAATAGAGTTTATTTGGTTGTTCTCAGCTTTACTGTTTCATATCACTGAAAGACAGTGAGAAGACTTGAAAGACTATTAAGCTTTGCCCAGTTCTGTATGTTGGTGTGTAAAGATAAAAGTCACAAGGGCCCTCTCCTGATAAGACAGTTTCCGGGGACTCCTCCCAAGTGCTACTACTCAAATTTGCATGTCATGACATGATCAGTCAAACACTTATGTATGTTTAATTTCTGGTCCAACTCCTAATGAAACAAAAAAGTTGGGATGTATTATCCCATATCAGATTGAGTAAACTCTATGGTTTCCCTTCCTTCTCTCTTCATTGTTTTGCAGACTGTATTTTGCCTGCAAATCCACTGCATCTTATATACATATGTGTGCATGTGTGTGTGTGCATGTAAGTATATGCTACAGCTTGATCATTATACAAATAGCTTTTCTATTTGAAGGTCAGACTAGATTAAATTAATTTTCTGAGCCATTTGAATATTCTACAGTATACTGTGCCTTGCTACTAAAAATAAATTCCCTTTCTTGGGAAAATCAGCATCCTTGAACCCTGGGGAATTTAGCACTACTCATATTTTCTGGGGAGTGTTTTGTTCTCTGGAATTCCACAGTACTGAGTACCTCAATGCAGGAATCAACCTTTGTTTGCCTGGGATAAAATATTTTTTCTAACACTAGGGGACAATGTTGCTCTTCATGTAAGAGATTAATTCTGGTGGCAGTGAAGCAGCATTTTACATTATTTTTAGCAAACTTAAGAAAAGTGTTAAAAATGGTTTCTTTTATGCAAAACAGCACCTTTCCTCAGCATCTATAGTACTTTCAGAGTGGATGGTCATATTTGAAACAATCAAAATATTTCTACTTTAAAGAAGAACCAAACCCAGGGTTTATTAGTGTGAAAACTAAAGAGTGCACTTTATTAGTGCACTCTTAAATGTGAAATTACACTAAGTATCCGCTTCTATTTTGGCACTAGGAAACTAGTTTATTTCACTTTTTTTTCTTTTTAATTATTTTTTCTTTTCCTTTGGGATAGAAAGATGTTTGGTCGAAGAGCTCATTAGTAAAGAAGAATTAAAGATCAATTAATAATACAGATATGCACATACACTGCATGAACCATTTCTCTCTGTGCCTTGCAGTGAGGCACTAATTTGTTGATGAAGCATAGAGTTATAGAAATGCACAGTTTCTGGTAAGTGAGAGGTATGAGAAGTTGAAAAGAATATGCAATAATTCTAAGGAAAAAAAAAAATCTGAGAAACACAGCAGG
>NW_009930709.1:12278-25253 GCF_000696875.1 Nestor notabilis
GAATGATTTTTCTTTCAATATTAGTAATTTTCCAAATATATGTAATTATCAAAGCAAGCAGCTTTACTGAAATAGGTAAAAATATTATGAAATCTCAATCGATAGTATACATCTACGTATGAATTAAAAAATAAATTAAAAAAAAAAAACGCAAATGAAAAGAAGTTCGATGTATTAACCCTGTTTTTTCTTCCACTACCTTCAGTGATCCTTTTACTACTGTTTTACATAAAACATATTCACAGTTTTCAACTAGCTCAACAGTGATGAAATAGAATACTTAGTGCAAATCAGTCACATAATACAATTTCACTCACAGCAAATGTTTTATGTATCATAATTACCAGCAGTTCCATTATTCCTTATGTCAGTAATACAGATAGACTATTTTTATCACTATCACCTTTAAAAATCGTAATTGTTAAATATTCGCTTATTTTCCTTGATTACATTGCTGTGTACTAATATAATTTAAATCTGGAACAAGTCATTTGGGGTACAGATTAGTGTGGTTCTTAGTTGAAATGCACCTCATCAGCAGAATTGTCCTACATTTTCTCTGTATTTTCCCTCAGGAGTGCTGAGCCTTTGAGCAGATAGATTCCACTTAGCTGTAGTGAAGGGGACCTGCACATATCTCCAGGGATGCTCAGAATAGACAGAACCTCTGATGCAGATACTCAGTCTCCTAAGCAGCCTGGATCCAAAAGCTATCAGAAATCAGTAGAGCTGGCCAAAGTTCTTCAGAGAAAATTATAATCTTCAGAAAATATTAACCAAGTTAAAAGTAACAGAGGTTTCTGTTGGTTTTGATGATAAATTTTCTTAAAGCAGGGTAAGATTTGGGTGAAAATGAAACCCAGGAAATGAAACCTGAAGCCAGTTGTTAGGCTGGGACACTGCAGGCAGAAGTACAGGGCCCTGAAATAAAATAGACACCACAGTGATTAAAGCCAGGCTATTACATAGTGCTTATTAGTAGCTTGTCTATGTGTGTCTGACATTTCTTATCAAAGCCTTTGAGACACTTGCTTTTAGTTGTATTTAGTTTAATGTGTGGAGGAAAACACATTATCCTAGTTATAAATGGAGACACCAGAATCAAGATGAAATAGTTTTTGAAACATAATTTCTTAGAAATTGTGCATTGGATCTTGAAAATGATGTAGAACACCAAAACCCAATCTGCTTTCACATCCACTAATCCAAAAAGACAGCAAAACTCCATCTTTTTCAAAAAGTAGCCTGATGTAATTGAGACATCAGCAACCTACATTCAGGCAGGGAGCACAGACCTCTGCCTGTACGGATCTGCTTGATGCCATCACCAGTTGAATTCTACTGCTTTACATCATCTTTCTGCTGCACTTTCTGAATCTGAGTATAACATTGATAATAGAATAACAAAATGGTGTGGTATACCTAACCATTAATTCATGACCACTTGTAACTGATGAGGCTGAAGACAGTGCTATTAAGGTGATTCCTTCAAAAGTCTTCACAGCTTCCCATTAATGGCTTTTGCTTTCTTCCAATAAAATGCCACTTGCAAGGTCACCAACATATGGAGTTGGCCTTTGCTTATGTTAATAATAACTACAACACCTTGTTATAGAAAATAAGTTCTAGAAAATATTTAATTTTACTCGAGGTCCATCTAAAACACCAGATGTTTAACAAACAACAAACAAAACACAGTTCAGTTCATGCACTCCACTATTACTTGAAGTGTCATTTGGCAACACTAATTCAGAGTGAATCACAGTTTTAATTCTCCCCTGTTAGTAAAAGTGGCTCCTTATGATAAAGAGGTTAACTTGGAAGGAGGAAAATGTCATCTGCTTAAACGCACATGCCAGAAGTGCAATTGTAAACATGAAGACAGGGTGCTGATCAAATAATTCAAGAAGCAATCATTTCAACATCTGACCAACACAAACCAGTGTCTTAAAACAAGGAGAAGACAGCAGTCTTGCCAGCAGTAGCCTATGGGGAGATCTGGGGATCAGTCATGGAAGATGTTTAGCACTGATTTCAATCATACTATCTAAAAAGCTGCCATAAAGCACAGATTTCAAATGTGAGTAGGAGTTCTGGCAGGTGGAATTCATGGTGCTGCAAACTCAGTGAGAAACTAGGCAACCTTTTGTGTAGTTTTCAGAACAGAAATAAGCTAATACGTCCTTGTGGCTAGCAATAAGGAAGAACATCAGTATGTGGGGGCACAGTTCAGTCTCATCTATTCAAGTCACATAAGATGCATTCAGATTAGACTGAAATACAAGACAATGAAAATTAGCAAGAAACAAGATGCAAAGGCACAGTCAATTATACACAGGATATTGGAGTATGAACAATTCTGCCTTATATGTGATATCTGCATAAAAATGCAAAATTGCCATGCGCCTCTTTAGACTCAAATATCAGTTGAGTTTACATCTATTTCTGTCTTTTTATTTTTCATTTCTAGTTTTCCAGTTATGAAAATAACAGAGGGTGTGGTTGTCATTCCAAAATTAATCATAATTTGACCTTTAGCAAGCTCTGCATCTGAGCTACAAATGACAATTTAGCACCAGCTGATTCTGATTGCTGTGGAAGGGATATGGAAGAAGAAGTAGGTGCTTGTCATTGTAACTCACAAATGATCTTTATGGTTAAGATTCTTTCTACGTCTTTTCCTTAAAAAAGGCTGTATATTGTGACCTGCTAGTAAAAGAAGTACATGCAGAGGCAAGAAAGCTGGCAGTTGCCAAATATATTGACCAAATGTTGACAAATTTGCATAAGCAGAGAATTTAGTGCAAAAGTTTAGAAACAGACTCTAAACAAAATAAAAAACAATTTAAATGAAAACGTGAATCTAAAAGTATGTCTAATAAAGGTTTGCATTCTGAAAGCAGAAACTTTCGTTTTTCCCAGGGCCCAAATGGTGATCTGAAAACCATACTCTGCTGTTACCTAATTCTAGAGGTGCTTAAGCTAGATGGTCTTTAAGGTCCCTTCCAACCCAAACCATTCCATGAATCAACCCTAGATGTGCCCAACTGGCTGTCTGCATTGTAGACATATAAAATGGATTAGATTAATCTTGCCGAAGTCCCCTAAGGATTTTTATCTGATAAAAGACCTCTCAGCATGTCTAATATATATCGAAAGAATGAAGGACCCTAAAAACATTTTTAGGTGTCTGCTTTTTACATAATAGACTGATCATTGGATTGTTTGTGCAGGTAACCATAGACCCACCCAAAACCCACTTCAGGTCTGTGCAGTTCAGTCACCTGTGTGTTATTACAAGAAAGCCTAGTGCTGACTGGTGGAAAGACTCACATTCATTTTTAAGGAAAGTCTTCATGCAAAAAAGAACTTGAACTTCATTTGGGCAAACTGAACAGAAGTCTGTAACTTGTGGTTAGGGTTAATTTTCATGCTGTGGTATCTTTCATGTTTTCTATAACATGTGGCTTGGCCTCTTCACATTTAATCCATTTTTTGCTGCCAAGAATGTTTCTGTATTTCGTACTAGAAGAATCATTATGTAAAATGTGTAAATTTGCTATGGGAATAGTTATCAGAGACCAGGATTTGGGTACGGGCCAATTTCTGTTCTGTTTCCAGTTTCAGGAAATTTGTGTTTCTTTCCTGAGCAACGGAACCTCTTTCAACAGACAGAGTGTAAAGCTGGACCCCAGCTCTAAATCCAGACAGCTGTGATTACACAAAGCTACCCAGAGACAGGAATTGCATTCCCCTCAGATGTGTATTGTGTGCTTACATATTTTAATAGTTATATCTTGACCTGGTCTTCATCCTAGATGATTCTTTTTTTTTTTTGTTTTCAAACAGATATAACATACATGCAACACAGGAACACTTATTAAATCCCTGCACTGCCAACTGTCATTTTTTCTATAGTGGTTGCAGAACCCCATGCACATTATGACTTGAGCCTCACTAGAGAAAAGACACTGTTATTTCTCATCAGCAACACCACAACAGATTTACCTTTCTGCCTTAGCTTGTATACTGGTACTCCAATTTCCCTCCATAATTTCAACCACAACGTCTATATCATGTTTCAAGTGGACATTCAAACCTGAAAGCATCTTATGTCCACAAGACTTAGGTTATCCTTGAGCCTATGAGGAGGCAAGGTACTCTTGAGAGCTGACCTGAATGTGTCCAGGCTCTGATGTAATGGGTCAGGCTGGATAGCTGTCCCACGTCCCACTTGCGTTTGTACTCTCACCACAAGATGGGCATCACAGCAGAGCAGGCCTGTGAAGAAGGACTTGGGGGTGTTTGTCAATGAGAAACTGAATGCGACTCAACAGTGTGCTCTCACAGCCCATAAACCAACCATATCCTGGGCTGCATCAAAAGAAGCGTGACCAGCAGGTCCAAGGAGGTGATCCTGCCCCTCTACTTTGTTCTCGTGAGACCTCACTTGGAGTATTGTGTCCAGTTCTGGTGTCCTCAACATAAAAAGTACATGGAGCTGTTGGAGTAAGTCCAGAGGAGGCCATGAGGATGATCAGGGGGCTGGAGCACCTCCCGTATGAAGACAGGCTGAGAAAGTTGGGGCTGTTCAGCCTGGAGAAAAGGAGGCTGCGTGGAGACCTCATAGCAGCTTTCCAGTATCTGAAGGAGGCCTACAAAGGCACCGGATAGGGACTCTTCTTTAGGGAACGTAGTGATAGGACAAGTGGTAATGGGTTTAAACTTAAACAGGGGAAGTTTAGGTTAGATATAAGGAAGAAGTACTTTACTTTGAGGGTGGTGAGGCACTGGAACAGGTTGCCCAAAGAAGTGGTAAATGTTCCATCCGTGGCAGTATTCAAGGTCAGGTTGGACAGAGCCTTGGGCAACATGGTCTAGGGTGAGGGGGTTTGGAACTAGGTGACCTTAATGTCCCTTCCAACCCTAATCATTCTATGATTCTGTGTTTCTATCTGTTAGAGATAGGATCCATCCTACAACCTTCCAAAAGCTACATACTATAAAAACAGGTGAGATGTTTCAGAAGTCTGTCTCAAGCTGCTACTACAATTGCTCTGTATTCCCAGTGACTAGAAAGGGTTTGGATTCAGTCTGCTCCACTGCTTGGCCACATGAAGACTAACCCTTAGTAGAAAAAAGGAAAGAGATGAGGCTTCCTCCTATTCCAGCTCTGACTAAGAGCAGAGTGGAGCCTACACTCCCACCCTCAACACCAAACTTCTTCAAAGCTGTAGAAGTTTGACTCCTCATTCCTTTCCCAACCTCTCATTCCCTTTCACACAAAATCAGATACAGTGATTGCACTACAATTCCATACGCCAGGCCTTATGCTATTTACCATTCCCCTGGTCCCTGTCTTTTCAGATCTTCCTGTACTTTTTGTTTAGGCAGTCTGGTTATATATACCCTGTCTAAATAAAAGTCTCACCCATTCCTGTCACCTGCAACATTTTTGTCTTCTGAAAAGGGCCCGCCTTTTTCTACAAAAATCTGGTGTTTGCAGGTGTCATAGAAGTCTTCCAAGGGAAGGGTTTGCTGTTGGACCAATTCCAGAAAGCCTGAATTAAAAAAATACCCCAAGCACAATTCCAATCATAGGGGCAATAGAGCAGTGAGTTACAGCTGGTCCTGACTGCCCCAGCAGGACATCACTTGGCAGCTTTTTACACAAAGGTGAAAACAATACCAAGAAATTTTGTCTTGCCTGACCTTTCCCTCATGTTACCATCTAAAATCCTCTTTTATTCTGCATAAGAAATGAAGTAGTGCTGAAATATTAAAACAAAACCAGCCATTTGTGTGAATAATTGTACAGATTGTAATCTGCAATTATTCAGAGTTATTCATTCAATTTAGTATTTAAATTCAAACCATTTAGATGAGGAGCATAGCATAGGCACAGTATTCTCCATTTTGTTGTTTCTCTTTCACTTCCTAAAGCAACTGAATATACACAAGTCTTAGAAAGGCAATGAAAGTGATTATATGATTAAAAATTTAAAGGTCTGTTTTTTGCTTAGACTTTTGCTAGAAAAAAAGTGGTTTTCATTAATATTAAAAAATACACTACTTAGAATAATAAATGTAACAAAAAATCCAACATTACTAACAGCAATCAACATTTTTTTCCTGTGTCAAATGCTTTTTGAAGTTACTGAATTTTTCTCAAATCCATCCCAAAATACTGCTCTTTAGAAAGTATTTAATTATGAAATTCTAGAGAAAAATCTTAGTTTGGGGGTGTTTTTTATATGGGAATGAAGAACTAAAAATTATATATTAATGGTGTTTTTATCTTTCATTTTCCCCTAAATATGCAACCTCAAAACCTTCTGAGGTTGATAAATGGAGTTTATAATTTCTCCCCGTTTACCTTTCTTTTCCCTCTCTCCCTTTCTTTCTTCAGTGTGTTATCTTTATTCTATTTTCACCTTAAATATAGGTGAAAGTAAGACAGAAAAATTACTAGCACTTGTTTACTAGGAAAAAAAAGGATTATTTCAGGGAAAAAATTGTCTTTTTCATTCCACAGTATTTAAGACAATGCAACCATATATATTTCATTGATCATAAGTGTCCTATCATACAGTAACTCCTAATTCAGTTCACTGACTGTAGCTTTCCACAGCTACATTAGAAGTCATGTTGAAGTTTCAAACTCTAAGAAAATATGCATTATTTAAATGTATAATATATTTATTCTCTTCACTGCAGCATAAAGTTCAGATGACTTATTGCAGAGTGTGATTCTTTAAGGATATGTTTGGTATTGTTATAGTAACCTCATTTTTTATTGAATACCGGAGTGAATAATTGTGTAAAACCTGCATGATTTGTTGGCATTAAAGCTAAGGCTGCCTCCAGGCACTGTTAACTTATGCATCATCCTTTACTTAATTTCTCTGTTTTGTTCTAATTTGTAAACTGTCTCTGACCTGGAATGCACATTTTTCAGGTAGGCTTACTTCACTGATATTAAGAACCTTACACTCCTGAGTATATTGCTTACTTGATAATAGGTGCAGAGGAACCAGTTTATTAAATTGCAGCAACACACTTTGCATGTTTCTTAAGCACATAAGAATTTTACCTAAATTAGGTTTTAAATTTTGTGTAGCTCATGCCTAAAATTATATTTGTGCTGACTTGCCAGATATAAAATGATCTGTCTGCTGGTCAACTTCCTTATTTTTGTCCTTTTATATCCTTTCAAGACTGTGCCATCTTAAGAGCCTTGTACAGAGCCAGATCATCTTTGAAATCCATGAACTCCCCTTTAAACTGCCTGATCTTTTGGATAGTTTTTTTTAGTTCAATCAATCTATCAGATATCTTCTCTTTTTCTCAGCCAGCTTGTAGGTGTTGTCCAGGATTTTTCTTTTTCCCTCCGATTTAATTTGTGAATGAGAAGAAAAAGCCAGAGTGTGAGTCATAGCATGGGGATCCTGAAAGCTAGTCTGTATCTGTCCCAGATGAAGGCTTTGACTGCATTAGGGGATAGTTATATCTATCTCTACAAGGACTTAAATTTTTCTTTCTAAGAGTGGAGGTTGATTTGAGTCAAGCCCAAGTGCAGCTGGTCCGCAAAAGCAATAATGATGGATAAATGGAGGCTTGGACATCAGTGGAAATTTTACACTAAGCTCACATAATTATAACATCCTTAAATGAGCTCTAGAGCTTCTGAAAACTGCACCACTGGCACAAGGTTATCACTGCAAGCATAGTCTTAGCAAGCTGAATTACCTTTCCCACTTTTTTATACCCACTAAATGGTGAGTGATGGCAGCACAGATGTCAACGTGTCCTACCAGTCACTAGGAGAATGAAATCCTTAGAAATGGTCTGGTCTCCACAAAAGCATGAGTTTCACTTGAAAACAAAACAGCCTCTGAGTGTGTCATTAAAGTTGCATTTGATTCTTGCTCAGAGAGAACAGTTCTATGCAGTCATCTGGTACCTGATAAGAGAGGTATCTTATCTTCTCCAATAAGAGAGACATATACATGTTTCCAGTAGAAGTTGGTGATGTCTTTTCTGATGTCTATGTTACTGCCTGAGCAGCTGAAAGTGAGTTCCAAAGTGCCTTCTTCTATCACAAACTTGTCAAGACACTTATCTCAAAATCACCACGCTTACTTATAACTAAGGACAGAAGGACAGTGAGTTGGGAATGAAAGAACCTGGTTTTCATTATTAGAATTCTAGTAACATCTTATTAGATATAAAAAGTGATAGTGAAATCTCTTCCTGGAAGAAGCTTCTCATTTGCAGATACAAAGTAATCAGATTGTCAATCACCACATTTTAATCCTGTGCTTTTAATTCCTTTCAAGTTTTGTTGTGTTAAAGATGTTGTGCAAAACCATCTAATTCCATAAACACCACTGAAAATTAAGCTGGTGTTCTAGTATTCTGAGGTGTTTTGTCAAAACTGTAGTATTGTAGTAAAAGTAATGTACTGAGTGAGGCTACAATTCTGAACTGCAGACCAGAACATTGTGTAGTGGGCTGTCCAGCTAGTTTAAGAAGCATAATTTCAAAATTGAGGGAAATTATAAATGAAGTTGACTGAGGGACATTTAGAAAAAAACCAACCAAACAAAAACCAAAACAAACCCAATAGTAAGAAGTAGAAATTTTTTTATTAAAGTGAATACAAAACCTTAAAAGTTCATAGTGAAAGAGGGGGTGATTTCCCTAAAAAAACCCCCAAACAATTGGAAAAAATATATTTAACAGGGAGGAAAGAATAATCAATATAAATCAGTCTGTCTGAAGAATAAATTCTGAGAAGAAAAGCTAAAATTATTTGGAACAATTTGTAGTAAATGAGAAAAATAAAACAAAGTGCTTTTAAACAAAATCCAGTACCATGTGACAACTGCTACACGGGGATAATAAAAATATTAATAATGCTTTTGTTTGTTCAGGAAAAAAAAAAAGAGAATAAAATACTCATATTACAAATAGAAGCATTTTTCTCTTCTCTGGTAACTTCAGCTTGTTAAACAACACCTTCTAGAATTAAGCGCTTTTTTAAATTACTAGGCATAGATGTCCTGCACCCAGTAGTATTAAAAGAGCTGGCTGAAATCTCTTGGTTCATAATATTCCTGTTTTCAAGATAAAATTTAGTGTATAAGAAAACTCTGGAAAGTTTTTGCTAACATTCATGAGATAAGTGTAATGATTCATATAACTGTAGAATACTTCATGACATAAATCTAAGGTATGATAATATACCTGGTATGGGTTTGAGTTAATAAGAATTATTGCCAACTGTGTGGCATTTTTCTAAAGAAAATGTCCATTAGTTAATCTTTCATATTCTGATAAAGATACATGTTTGTTTGCTAAAACTCCATAATCGTAATAGATTTTACATGTAGTGTCTAAGACTCTGATTAATTACTGCTATATAACATCAATAAAACATGTGTTAACATTGATTCAAACATGGAGGACTGACATGTTTCAGAAAATTGTTCTGAATGAGGAACTGTTGTTGGAAATAATATTTCCAGTGAGACTACAGCAATTGGCAGTGTGTCCGGCTTTTTGTAATTTTTTTCTTGATATAGCAGTAAATATATAAATCACTGCTGAAGGAAGTGAGGGCTTCCTGCATGGTTCTCCTGGTCTTTAAATCAGGTCTCTGTAGTCACAGGTCCAAACAGTCATATTCTCTATTTCTATTCATATGGCATTTCTCATCTGCTATTCCATCTGGATTTTTCATCGACATTAAAGGTAGTTTTTTGTCAACCATCTTGACTGATTGAAAGTCTAATCATTATTTGATCCACATGTTAACTGAATCACAGCCTTTAAATGTTATTAAGTCTTATTAGGTCTTCACAGAGTTGTACACCAATATTACACTATATGCTCTATAAACACATATAGGAATTTCTTGTCTTTAAGTACCTTTATCCAAGCCCAAGGAACTCTATACAACCATATATTTCATTACAAATCTGTACTTAGATGCACTGATTTGTATCTTACAAACTTGTAAATAACATGCTTTTAGCTTTTGCCACTATGCCATTAAGGTCTAAATTTAGTGTCCACTAGTTTAACATCACTTGGTTTTTAACCACAGTTCAAACTCTAAGTACATGTTAACATAACTTTCCACCTCAACACTTAAGCCTATATTTTTCACAATAATTTTAAACAAAAAATAATCGCTTACTTTATGTTGGACTTTTAAACCCACATTCCACTTCTTGAACTGCAAGTAAAGATCAGTAACTAACACTGCAGCACTAAAATTTTTTAAATAAGGATCATCTTATCACTGAAAAATATAAACTTCAGGTTATGTTTTCTTGTTGAAGTATCATACGTGTAATTCCATTAAGAGGGGTAATGGAAGCACATCCATAGGACAACTGATCTGTTTTTTGCTGTTCAAATCCATCTTCAGTCATTCTCCCATGCTTATTCCTTCAATTTCCCATTTTGTCTTGCTCTACAAATTAACTCTTTCCAGGTGTAACTCATATTGATAATTTCTGATGCAGCAGGCATGAATAACAGTTGATTGACTGTTACTTTGCCTGGGATCTCAGGCATGAATTAATTAGGCACTTACCAAAGCTTCAAGGAATGGCTGCTATATTTCCATCACTTGGACAATTAATAAAGAGAAATGGTTTCTACTATGTTCTGCAGTAACAGTTCAATATCTGGATTATCTTTCATTTGGAAAGTTCTCTTCTTTCCTTCAGATGCTACTCCTTTCCATGCTGTTGAGCCAGGAATGACTTGCTGAAAACTCAGTCAAAGCACAGCCCCAATCTCTTAGCAACTTGCAAAGTTCTGTTTCCTACTGGGTATTTCAATCTTCAGCAGAATTAGGACATTTGCCTTTTCAGAACAAAGATGGGAAGCTGAATTCCTCATCATTCACATGTGTGTCTGGACTGTACTAATTAAAATTTCAAAACTGAAACAGCTTTGTAATACATCTATACACTGTAAAATAAAATAACATTCAATCAGGGATGGATCTATGGGGGGAGGCCTGCTTTTATCACTTCCAGTGTTTAGTGTGAAATGTGCTCCGGTTCACATGATGGAGAAACAGCACACGACCATTCCCACTCCTGTCTTGCTCAGCACCTCAGAGTAGCAAAGTGGATGCAAAAGTAATCCTTATTTAAGGCACAGTAATAATTAAAATCTGAAAGTGTCTAATCAGTTCTTCATTTCTGATTTATTAAAATATTAAACCTAGTGAGAGAGTAGCACATGAGGCATATGACCAGTAGATTTGCAACTAACAAGCAGCAGGCAAGTTGATGTGTATTCTTTGCATTGTTCTTGTTTTCCTCTATATTTTCTTATCTCAGCAATCTAAATCTTGTAGGTATAATCTTTAAGGCAATTTGTGGCCATATGATCAAAGTTAGAATTTATAGAAGAAGACTTTACAAACAAGTAAGATATTCTAACTGGAGATAAGAAGTTCAATGTAAGTAAGTTGCTGATTTTATTATAATTTTGAAATGTCAAATGGCTTGACAGTAAGTCTATGCATTTAACCATTACTCTAATTAAAGTTTCCAAAAGGGGGGGCGTTCTGGCTGCTGGACAGGCTCAGGAAACAAGGAATGCATTGCTTGGCCTATAAGGGCAAGCTGATTTCCACGCCTCTGTAAAAAAGCCCTGTTAAACTAGTTTCAAGGCAAGGCTGTAAACCCAAAGCATTAGGTAGAAAGAATGCTTTGTAAAGAGCTGCTGTAAATGCATGAAACAAAGTTATTTATTCAATGAGGAATGCTGTATAAAAACCTAACAAGACTAATACTCAGTTTCTCCAGTCAAACACACTGCTTTCCATTACTGCTTCTGGTGGTAACCTCTTTCTCTGAAGTCAATAACTATACTTCTGTCCTGAGGCCCATATTGGGTCTAAAGGAACCGCATCTTGTGTCCTTAGTACTTTTTTGTGAGAGAGGAAATACGAACTTTGGTGATAGCTGCAGAAGGCAGCTAGTCCAACGGCTAGCTAACCATCCTACTTGCAGGCCAGATTTTAAACCCCTTCAAAAGCTATAAAAAATAATGAAAAAACAGGTTTATAGGTCATCTTCCAGGAGATGAAGACTTTTGGTCTTTTTGTCTTTTTTAGGGGTTTTTTGGTCTTTTAGATGACACAAATCAGCTCCAATCAAATGTACACAAAAACTGTGTGTGTATACACAAATACAGATTTGAACCTGAATCTTCCATGTGGATGGTGAGTGAATAAAGTGTACTTCTGAGATTAGTTTTTCTGTTTATTTTATAAGAAAGAAGCTCAACATTTTGTTTTCATCTGGATATGAAACAGGAAACACCGAAATTGGAAAGCTTTTTGATAGAGGCAAGCATTTCTCAATGAGTTCTCCATTTGTCACTTTCACGTCTCCAAATACCTTTGTCTGCTCATACTGTGCTCTGTGCAGGGATACCTCGCTGAATTTTAATGGCCCTTAAATCAGCAGTGTCTTGGAGAGCAGATTAGATGAACTAATAGACTTTTTTGCTCATAAATGTCAGCAAAATATTCTAAACCTCCTCTTTTTCTGCTGTGTTAAACTGTATCATGTCTTAGAATGACACTATACAGCATGAAAGATTACGCTTTGACCAGATGTGATTCAGTCTCTGTCAAGCTGGTATACTATCTCCCTCCCTTTCAGCTCCAGATACACATCGCTTTTTGTCTGTCCTCTGCCAAAGCCTCTGGCATGGGAATCTTTTTTAATCTGTGTTATCTCTGTTACCTTTTTGCTTCTCCCACTCACTTCCAACCCCCCGGTTTCTTTTAAGTTATAGTCACTCATTAGTTTAAATTCAATCCAGCTTTCATTTTTGTTCTTCTTTTCTTTTCATCTTTTAGTATGTTTCTGTGTGGTTTGGTTCCTGCCATGCTGCCCCTTGTCTTTCACCAGCTGCCTCTGTGGCAGCCCCTCC
>NW_009930709.1:25271-25594 GCF_000696875.1 Nestor notabilis
GGCTCCCTCTGCCTTACACCTCCCCTCAGATCCCCCCAAGACGCTCTCTACCATTTCCACTCTACGAAAACAGCCCTTACCAAGATCAGCTGTGACCTCTTCTCTCTCTCTAAACCTGCTTTCTACTCTCATCCGTCTCAGTCAATTGGCGACATTCAGCAGAACCTATTTTCCCTGCCTTAATCCTGCATGGGACTTCAATTTCCTAGCTCAGCTCTAAATGCCCTTCAACTCTAGTTTACAATTGTCTTCTCCTCCCCTCTCCTGCACTTAACACTGAAGCCCCATGAGACTCCACTTATGTTCATTTTATTTCTCTTTCC